>NC_057797.1:196556116-196655679 GCF_018294505.1 Triticum aestivum
TTGCTTTCGAACCTTCCATGTTGAGAAACTAGAAATAGTATTTATGTGGTTTACCCTGCTCTAATGTTTATTTCCCAGTTTGTGAATGGCAAGAAGATGCTTATTCTCCATGGTGCAAGGACTAGCGCAGATTACCCCTTCATATCATTACCCATTTATTTTGTGGTCTGACGAACACTGCCAAAAATAAATATGGATTTGATTTGATTCGTATGATTTATATCAGATTGGTGCAATTTGATGAACTTGAATTTTTTTATGTTGGACATTATAATTTTTGTGTGAGGTTTGTTCGCCCGTTTCTGGTACGCCCCCTCCTTGCTATCGCCTCTGGCTGGGCCATTCTGGCGCCCCAAGTGGGCCTACGCGCGCACAGAAATTGGCCCAATTAATCCAGCCCACCTATCCCCAATTTGAGGCAAAAATACTTGCTGGTGACAAGACTCGAACTCACAGCACGGCCAACGAAGCTAGCATGTGTTATTTGTAAAAATACAAATTGATTCAGTAATAAATAGTCCCACCTCGGTTTTTACATCCAACTACTCAATTCATATACGTTTTTTAGTTTCCTAGGTGTCAGGAAGCCGTCTCGGAAATCATTACAGAAAAACAAGGAAGGAAAGAGAGGCTAATTAACTGGAAAGTGAGGCAACGAAATAAGGAAGGAATCCTGAGAGAGATATTCTCTAATCTAAATTGAGAAGGACATGAGGCGACAAAGATGAAATGAGGAAGGAAATTGGGATCCTGAGGGATGATCTTGACTCCTGAGACATATTCTAATCTAGAGTAATATAAGAAGGGACAAAGAACAACAATGTTGGATTTACTACACACCACGGGAAACATTATCTAGACGGCCTGCAAAGTAGATTTACACACACGAGCAAAATAGAAAGCAACATTGTTTTCGCAAGAAAGAACAAGCCATGCTGACGAATAAGCAAGTAGCAGGTGCATTGCGCCAAAATAGTTTAGGTGTATACATGATAAACAATTGTTCGACATATTTTCTTTTACCATCAGAATGATGAAGAGAAATGCATTCTTGTGTTTTTACACAAACACATTTGGGCAATAAATCCTGACGAAAATAGTTACTTTGATGCAGTTGTGCCATATCATGTGACCAAATGAGAAGTCCACTTGCCTTATCTCATTCGCTTCTTGATTCCTGAAGATATCCACATCAGATTGCTATTTCTAAAAGGTGTTTTATCGTGAGAAAGAAATAGAATATATTAGTCGGTGGTACAAGGTATACAACTGTTCAAAAATAATTTATGGTATATATACAACCGAGGGTTCGAGATGATGATAAAAGTATCAGGTACAAAAGTAAAAAAAATTGTCACATAACACAATGAAGATTAGGAGCTACCTATAGATATAATTTTCAATATCTAGAGAACCATAGGATTCTGAATTTTGGCAGATAGAATTCCGCGCAAACTATAACACTGTTTGTTCTTAATAGCGGAATCAATCTGACCATCAAACTGAACCAGATTAGTCAATGATCCACTGAGCAGGAGTTTACCCAGTTTCAAATAACATAAAATTTCTATGCTCCAGTTTTAATGTGCAAAGGGTACACATGTTAGCACACTTCATTCATCCAAATACATTCAACATCTAGCGAATTGTCATTGCATGAGAAATTTAGGTTTTAATCTGATGCATAGAACCTCATGTGGCCTGAATGGTACACTTCGGATGCATTCAACATCAAATGAAGTGTACTAAATGGATCTGGATGTACCCTTCAGTTTTAATTCGGTTGTTGTTATTCATATTCAAACTGATGCATACAAGCTCATGTAGCCTGAAATTGTCAGCACGTAAGATTTCAAATAAAGTGTACCCTTCAGTTTTAATCCAAATAAACATCCAGATCCCCAACTCTGAATAAAAATGCATAGAAGCTAATGTTGGAAATATGAGCAATTTACCAAATGATTTTATTAACAGAAATACTAGATAAAGCATGACTAATATAGAAGAGATAAAACAAGTCATACGTTCTGACAGAGAGAAGGTAAATAGCTTCTGCATATATGAACCGTAGCCTATCATATCTAAAGCAGACAGTATAGCAAGTAGCATATATGAAGTAGAACCTAACATGTGTAGGACAAGGACTAGAACAAGGAACTGCGGCAGAACCTTTAACAGGAAAGACAAGAACACGTACGGGACAGCAGCAGCAGAAGCGCTGGACTTGGGGTCGGTGTCCTCGCCTGCCATGTCGTCGAGGAGGTCGTGGACGTCGGGGAAGAAGTCGTCGTCGGGGAAGTAGTCGTCGGCGACCGGATCGTCCGTGATGAAGCAGCCAGTAGTCGTGCTGAGCGCTCCCCAAAAACCTTATCACCCTTCTCCCATACAGGACTCAAAAGGCGCGGTTTCGGAGGCCTACTGTCCCCACCTGCGGTGCACACCGCAAGCCGGGATGGGGAAGATCGTAGCAGCAGCGCAGTGCTCAGGAACTTTGTGGCGAGAGGAAGGGGATCTTCTAGTGTATCTCTCTAGAGAGGAGCGACCTCTCTTATATAGGCACAGGAGAAGGACGCGAAGAGGCTGCGGCGGGAGGTGAAGCAACAAAGGGAGACGAAGCGAACAAGCAGCGGCCGAAGAGGCGCGCCGTTCGAATTCAGTGTCCACTACAGAAATGTTGGGTTTCGTAGTAATTTCAAAAAATTTCCTACGCACACGCAAGATCATGTGATGCATAGCAACGAGGGGAAGAGTATTGTCTACGTACCCTACGCAGACCGACTGCGGAAGCGATGACACGACGTAGAGGAAGTAGTCGTACGTCTTCACGATCCAACCGATCAAGCACCGAAACTACGGCACCTCCGAGTTCGAGCACACGTTCAGCTCGATGACGATCCCCGGACTCCAATCCAGCAAAGTGTCGGGGAAGAGTTCCGTCAGCACGACGGCGTGGTGACGATCTTGATGAACTACAGCAGCAGGGCTTCGCCTAAACTCCGCTACAGTATTATCGAGGAATATGGTGGCAGGGGGCACCGCACACGGCTAAGGAATAGATCACGTGGATCAACTTGTGTCAACTTGTGTGTTTAGAGGTGCCCCTGCCTCCGTATATAAAGGAGGAGAGGAGGGGAGGCTGGCCGGCCAAGGGGGGAGGCGCAGGAGAGTCCTACTCCCTCTGGGAGTAGGATTCCCCCCTCCAATCCTATTCCAACTAGGATTCCCAAGTGGGAAAGAGGGAGAGGGGTGGCCGGCCACCTCTCCTAGTCCTAATAGGACTAGGGGAAGGGGGGAGGCGCGCAGCCCCCTTGGGCTGCCCCTTTCTCCTTTCCACTAAGGCCCATGATGGCCCATATGGCTCCCGGGGGGTTCCGGTAACCCTCTCGGTAACCCGGTAAAATCCCGATTTCACCCGGAACACTTCCGATATCCAAATATAGGCTTCCAATATATCAATCTTTACGTCTCGACCATTTCGAGACTCCTCGTCATGTCCGTGATCACATCCGGGACTCCGAACAACCTTCGGTACATCAAAATGCATAAACTCATAATATAACTGTCATCGTAACCTTAAGCGTGCGGACCCTACGGGTTCGAGAACAATGTAGACATGACCGAGACACGTCTCTGGTCAATAACCAATAGCGGGACCTGGATGCCCATATTGGCTCCTACATATTCTACGAAGATCTTTATCGGTCAGACTGCATAACAACATACGTTGTTCCCTTTGTCATCGGTATGTTACTTGCCCGAGATTCGATCGTCGGTATCCAATACCTAGTTCAATCTCGTTACCGGCAAGTCTCTTTACTCGTTCCGTAATACATCATCTCACAACTAACATATTAGTTGTAATGCTTGCAAGGCTTATGTGATGTGTATTACCGAGAGGGCCCAGAGATACCTCTCCGACAATCGGAGTGACAAATCCTAATCTCGAAATACGCCAACCCAACATCGACCATTGGAGACACCTGTAGTACTCCTTTATAATCACCCAGTTACGTTGTGACGTTTGGTAGTACCCAAAGTGTTCCTCCGGTAAACGGGAGTTGCATAATCTCATAGTCATAGGAACATGTATAAGTCATGAAGAAAGCAATAGCAACATACTAAACGATCGGGTGCTAAGCTAATGGAATGGGTCATGTCAATCAGATCATTCTACTAATGATGTGACCTCGTTAATCAAATAACAACTCATTGTTCATGGTTAGGAAACATAACCATCTTTGATTAACGAGCTAGTCAAGTAGAGGCATACTAGTGACACTCTGTTTGTCTATGTATTCACACATGTATTATGTTTCCGGTAAATACAATTCTAGCATGAATAATAAACATTTATCATGATTATAAGGAAATAAATAATAACTTTATTATTGCCTCTAGGGCATATTTCCTTCAGTCTCCCACTTGCACTAGAGTCAATAATCTAGATTACACTGTAATGATTCTAACACCCATGGAGCCTTGGTGCTGATCATGTTTTGCTCGTGGAAGAGGCTTAGTCAACGGGTCTGCAACATTCAGATCCGTATGTATCTTGCAAATCTCTATGTCTCCCACCTGGACTAGATCCCGGATGGAGTTGAAGCGTCTCTTGATGTGTTTGGTCCTTTTGTGAAATCTGGATTCCTTTGCTAAGGCAATTGCACCAGTATTGTCACAAAAGATTTTCATTGGACCCGATGCACTAGGTATGACACCTAGATCGGATATGAACTCCTTCATCCAGACTCCTTCATTTGCTGCTTCCGAAGCAGCACTGTATTCCGCTTCACATGTAGATCCCGCTACGACGCTTTGTTTAGAACTGCACCAACTGACAGCTCCTCCGTTTAATGTAAACACGTATCCGGTTTGCGATTTAGAATCGTCTGGATCAGTGTCAAAGCTTGCATCAACGTAACCTTTTACGATGAGCTCTTTGTCACCTCCATATACGAGAAACATATCCTTAGTCCTTTTCAGGTATTTCAGGATGTTCTTGACCGCTGTCCAGTGATCCACTCCTGGATTACTTTGGTACCTCCCTGCTAAACTTATAGCAAGGCATACATCAGGTCTGGTACACAGCATTGCATACATGATAGATCCTATGGCTGATGCATAGGGAACATCTCTCATATTCTCTCTATCTTCTGCAGTGGTCGGGCATTGAGTCTTACTCAATTTCACACCTTGTAACACAGGCAAGAACCCTTTCTTTGCTTGATCCATTTTGAACTTCTTCAATATTTTGTCAAGGTATGTGCTTTGTGAAAGTCCAATTAAGCGTCTTGATCTATCTCTATAGATCTTAATGCCTAATATGTAAGCAGCTTCACCGAGGTCTTTCATTGAAAAACTTTTATTCAAGTATCCCTTTATGCTATCCAGAAATTCTATATCATTTCCAATCAGTAATATGTCATCCACATATAATATCAGAAATGCTACAGAGCTCCCACTCACTTTCTTGTAAATACAGGCTTCTCCGAAAGTCTGTATAAAACCAAATGCTTTGATCACACTATCAAAACGTTTATTCCAACTCCGAGAGGCTTGCACCAGTCCATAAATGGATCGCTGGAGCTTGCACACTTTGTTAGCTCCCTTTGGATCGACAAAACCTTCCGGTTGCATCATATACAACTCTTCTTCCAGAAATCCATTCAGGAATGCAGTTTTGACATCCATCTGCCAAATTTCATAATCATAAAATGCGGCAATTGCTAACATGATTTGGACGGACTTAAGCATCGCTACGGGTGAGAAGGTCTCATCGTAGTCAATCCCTTGAACTTGTCGAAAACCTTTTGCGACAAGTCGAGCTTTGTAGACAGTAACATTACCATCAGCGTCAGTCTTCTTCTTAAAGATCCATTTATTCTCAATTGCTTGCCGATCATCGGGCAAGTCAACCAAAGTCCATACTTTGTTCTCATACATGGATCCTATCTCAGATTTCATGGCTTCAAGCCACTTTGCGGAATCTGGGCTCACCATCGCTTCTTCATAGTTCGTAGGTTCATCATGATCTAGTAGCATGACTTCCAGAACAGGATTTCCGTACCACTCTGGCGCGGATCTTACTCTGGTTGATCTACGTGGTTCAGTAGTATCTTGATCTGAAGTTTCATGATCATTATCATTGGCTTCCTCACTAACCGGTGTAGGTGTCACTGAAACAGTTTTCTGTGATGAACTACTCTCCAGTAAGGGAGCAGGTACAGTTACCTCGTCAAGTTCTACTTTCCTCCCACTCACTTCTTTCGAGAGAAACTCCTTCTCTAGAAATGATCCATTCTTAGCAACGAATGTTTTGCCTTCGGATCTGTGATAGAAGGTGTACCCAACAGTTTCCTTTGGGTATCCTATGAATACACATTTCTCCGATTTGGGTTCGAGCTTATCAGGTTGAAGCTTTTTCACATAAGCATCGCAGCCCCAAACTTTAAGAAACGACAACTTTGGTTTCTTGCCAAACCATAGTTCATAAGGCGTCGTCTCAACGGATTTTGATGGTGCCCTATTTAACGTGAATGCGGCCGTCTCTAAAGCATAACCCCAAAATGATAGCGGTAAATCTGTAAGAGACATCATAGATCGCACCATATCTAGTAAAGTACGATTACGACGTTCGGACACACCATTGCGATGTGGTGTTCCGGGTGGCGTGAGTTGTGAAACTATTTCACAGTTTTTCAAATATACACCAAACTCGTAACTCAAATATTCTCCTCCACGATCAGATCGTAGGAACTTTATTTTCTTGTTACGATGATTTTCAACTTCACTCTGAAATTCTTTGAACTTTTCAAATGTTTCAGACTTATGCTTCATTAAGTAGATATATCCATATCTGCTCAAATCATCTGTGAAGGTGAGAAAATAACGATATCCGCCTCGAGCCTCAATATTCATTGGACCACATACATCGGCATGTATGATTTCCAACAAATCTGTTGCTCTCTCCATAGTACCGGAGAACAGTGTTTTAGTCATCTTGCCCATGAGGCACGGTTCGCAAGTACCAAGTGATTCATAATCAAGTGGTTCCAAAAGTCCATCAGCATGGAGTTTCTTCATGCGCTTTACACCGATATGACCTAAACGACAGTGCCACAAATAAGTTGCACTTTCATTATCAACTCTGCATCTTTTGGCTTCAACATTATGAATATGTGTATTACTACTATCGAGATTCAATAAGAATAGACCACTCTTCAAGGGTGCATGACCATAAAAGATATTACTCATATAAATAGAGCAACCATTATTCTCTGATTTAAATGAATAACCGTCTCGCATTAAACAAGATCCAGATATAATGTTCATGCTCAACGCTGGCACCAAATAACAATTATTTAGGTCTAATATTAATCCCGAAGGTAGATGTAGAGGTAGCGTGCCGACTGCGATCACATCGACTTTGGAACCGTTTCCCACGCGCATCGTCACCTCGTCCTTAGCCAATCTTCGCTTAATCCGTAGCCCCTGTTTCGAGTTGCAAATATTAGCAACAGAACCAGTATCAAATACCCAGGTGCTACTGCGAGCATTGGTAAGGTACACATCAATAACATGTATATCACATATACCTTTGTTCACCTTGCCATCCTTCTTATCCGCCAAATACTTGGGGCAGTTCCGCTTCCAGTGACCAGTCTGCTTGCAGTAGAAGCACTCAGTTTCAGGCTTAGGTCCAGACTTGGGTTTCTTCTCTTGAGCAGCAACTTGCTTGCTGTTCTTCTTGAAGTTCCCTTTCTTCTTTCCTTTGCCCTTTTTCTTGAAACTAGTGGTTTTGTTAACCATCAACACTTGATGCTCCTTTTTGATTTCTACCTCCGCAGCTTTCAGCATTGCGAAGAGCTCGGGAATAGTCTTGTTCATCCCTTGCATATTATAGTTCATCATGAAGCTCTTGTAGCTTGGTGGCAGTGATTGGAGAATTCTGTCAATGACGCAATCATCCGGAAGATTAACTCCCAATTGAATCAAGTGATTATTATACCCAGACATTTTGAGTATATGCTCACTGACAGAACTGTTCTCCTCCATCTTGCAGCTATAGAACTTATTGGAGACTTCATATCTCTCAATTCGGGCATTTGCTTGAAATATTAACTTCAACTCCTGGAACATCTCATATGCTCCATGACGTTCAAAACGTCGTTGAAGTCCCGATTCTAAGCCGTAAAGCATGGCACACTGAACTATTGAGTAGTCATCAGCTTTGCTCTGCCAGACGTTCATAACATCTGGCGTTGCTCCAGCAGCAGGCCTGGCACCCAGCGGTGCTTCCAGGACGTAATTCTTCTGTGTAGCAATAAGGATAATCCTCAAGTTACGGACCCAGTCCGTGTAATTGCTACCATCATCTTTCAACTTTGCTTTCTCAAGGAACGCATTAAAATTTAACGGAACAACAGCACGAGCCATCTATCTACAATCAACATAAACAAGCAAGATACTATAAGGGACTAAGTTCATGATAAATTTTAAGTTCAATTAATCATATTACTAAAGAACTCCCACTTAGATAGACATCCCTCTAATCCTCTAAGTGATCACGTGATCCAAATCAACTAAACCATAACCGATCATCACGTGAGATGGAGTAGTTTTCAATGGTGAACATCGTTATGTTGATCATATCTACTATATGATTCACGCTCGACCTTTCGGTCTCCGTGTTCCGAGGCCATATCTGCATATGCTAGGCTCGTCAAGTTTAACCTGAGTATTCTGCGTGTGCAAAACTGGCTTGCACCCGTTGTAGATGGACGTAGAGCTTATCACACCCGATCATCACGTGGTGTCTGGGCACGACGAACTTTGGCAACGGTGCATACTCAGGGAGAACACTTCTTGATAATTTAGTGAGAGATCATCTTATAATGCTACCGTCAATCAAAGCAAGATAAGATGCATAAAAAGATAAACATCACATGCAATCAATATAAGTGATATGATATGGCCATCATCATCTTGTGCTTGTGATCTCCATCTCCGAAGCACTGTCATGATCACCATCGTCACCGGCGCGACACCTTGATCTCCATCGTAGCATCGTTGTCGTCTCGCCAATCTTATGCTTCCACGACTATCACTACCGTTTAGTAATAAAGTAAAGCATTACATCGCGATTGCATTGCATACAATAAAGCGACAACCATATGGCTCCTGCCAGTTGCCGATAACTTGGTTACAAAACATGATCATCTCATACAATAAAATTCAGCATCATGCCTTGACCATATCACATCACAACATGCCCTGCAAAAACAAGTTAGACGTCCTCTACTTTGTTGTTGCATGTTTTACGTGGCTGCTACGGGCTTAAGTAAGAACCAATCTCACCTACGCATCAAAACCACAACGATAGTTTGTCAAATAGACTCCGTTTTAACCTTCGCAAGGACCGGGCGTAGCCATACTTGGTTCAACTAAAGTTGGAGAGGCAGTCGCCCGCAAGCCATCTCTGTGCAAAGCACGTCGAGGGAACCGGTCTCGCGTAAGCGTACGCGTAAGGTTGGTCTGGGTCGTCTCGTCCAACAATACCGCCGAACCAAAGTATGACATGCTGGTAGGCAGTATGACTTGTATCGTCCACAACTTACTTGTGTTCTACTCGTGCATATAACATCAACATCAATAACATGGCTCTGATACCACTGTTGGGTTTCGTAGTAATTTCAAAAATTTTCCTACGCACACGCAAGATCATGTGATGCATAGCAACGAGGGGAAGAGTATTGTCTACGTACCCTACGCAGACCGACTGCGGAAGCGATGACACGACGTAGAGGAAGTAGTCGTACGTCTTCATGATCCAACCGATCAAGCACCGAAACTACGGCACCTCCGAGTTCGAGCACACGTTCAGCTCGATGACGATCCCCGGACTCTGATCCAGCAAAGTGTCGGGGAAGAGTTCCGTCAGCACGACGGCGTGGTGACGATCTTGATGAACTACAGCAGCAGGGCTTCGCCTAAACTCCGCTACAGTATTATCGAGGAATATGGTGGCAGGGGGCACCGCACACGGCTAAGGAATAGATCACGTGGATCAACTTGTGTCAACTTGTGTGTTTAGAGGTGCCCCTGCCTCCGTATATAAAGGAGGAGAGGAGGGGAGGCTGGCCGGCCAAGGGGGGAGGCGCAGGAGAGTCCTACTCCCTCTGGGAGTAGGATTCCCCCCTCCAATCCTATTCCAACTAGGATTCCCAAGTGGGAAAGAGGGAGAGGGGTGGCCGGCCACCTCTCCTAGTCCTAATAGGACTAGGGGAAGGGGGGAGGCGCGCAGCCCCCTTGGGCTGCCCCTTTCTCCTTTCCACTAAGGCCCATGATGGCCCATATGGCTCCCGGGGGGTTCCGGTAACCCTCTCGGTAACCCGGTAAAATCCCGATTTCACCCGGAACACTTCCGATATCCAAATATAGGCTTCCAATATATCAATCTTTACGTCTCGACCATTTCGAGACTCCTCGTCATGTCCGTGATCACATCCGGGACTCCGAACAACCTTCGGTACATCAAAATGCATAAACTCATAATATAACTGTCATCGTAACCTTAAGCGTGCGGACCCTACGGGTTCGAGAACAATGTAGACATGACCGAGACACGTCTCTGGTCAATAACCAATAGCGGGACCTGGATGCCCATATTGGCTCCTACATATTCTACGAAGATCTTTATCGGTCAGACTGCATAACAACATACGTTGTTCCCTTTGTCATCGGTATGTTACTTGCCCGAGATTCGATCGTCGGTATCCAATACCTAGTTCAATCTCGTTACCGGCAAGTCTCTTTACTCATTCCGTAATACATCATCTCACAACTAACATATTAGTTGTAATGCTTGCAAGGCTTATGTGATGTGTATTACCGAGAGGGCCCAGAGATACCTCTCCGACAATCGGAGTGACAAATCCTAATCTCGAAATACGCCAACCCAACATCGACCATTGGAGACACCTGTAGTACTCCTTTATAATCACCCAGTTACGTTGTGACGTTTGGTAGTACCCAAAGTGTTCCTCCGGTAAACGGGAGTTGCATAATCTCATAGTCATAGGAACATGTATAAGTCATGAAGAAAGCAATAGCAACATACTAAACGATCGGGTGCTAAGCTAATGGAATGGGTCATGTCAATCAGATCATTCTACTAATGATGTGACCTCGTTAATCAAATAACAACTCATTGTTCATGGTTAGGAAACATAACCATCTTTGATTAACGAGCTAGTCAAGTAGAGGCATACTAGTGACACTCTGTTTGTCTATGTATTCACACATGTATTATGTTTCCGGTAAATACAATTCTAGCATGAATAATAAACATTTATCATGATTATAAGGAAATAAACAATAACTTTATTATTGCCTCTAGGGCATATTTCCTTCAAGAAAAACGTTTCAACTCCCACGTGACCTTTCGTATACCCGTCGTGCGTGGCAGAAATTTAGACATCGGCTCGGCTCATTTCCGCAACCCGCGGCGCGTCGCGTTGTGACGAGGCGTGGCGTGGCGTGGCGAGGCAGGCGGCGGAGGAGGAGAGCGCGTGGATGTCCCTCTTGTTCTCATGCTCATACATGTGGGGAAAGAACCTCCCTTATAAAGAGGTCCAACTCCCTCTAAACTAGCAATGTGGGACTAAACTTTTGTTCCACCTCTTGCCTTGCACAAATGGGCTGCGTGGGCCTCTAGGATTTATTAGGAATTTCTGAAACTGCTATTGGGCTAGGCCCAAAATAGACAAAATTCCAGCAATCCCCCACCAGATCCCAGAGGCACACAAAAATTTGCCTTTGGTTCCAAAACACTGTTTTATATACCGGTACTGCAGTAGAGACTGTTAAGTTGAACTTCCACCTAGAACTCTATGCTACACTAGTAAGCAACTTGAACAGTGGACTGGGCCTTGAACTGCAAGTTTTCTGCGAATCTAGCTTCACATAAAGCCTTGACCGATACGTGGCTACCGTGGGTCTTCCCCGCGAGTGGAGCTTATGCATCATACTCCGTGACCTTTCATGAGTTTACTAGAGAGAACCCTGCTCTCATAGATTGTGACGTTTGACAATCAGACTCATATAGGTGTGTTCTTCAAAAGATGTTCTGCAGGATAACATCTCTGCTTAAATAAGCCACTTAGAACACATTAAGATATACATCAACCTGCCATGCAGATAAGGAGAGTATTGCATCTTCATGGAGTGAATAGTAAGGATACCCTCCTCTCAGTTGACCAACAACTTGTCTTCCACATCTAATTCACGGGATCTCCCATCACAAAGAATAGGTTACCACTGTGAACAACTCATATTGTGGGTCTCATACCCATCTCCCTCGATGCATTATCTATCACATTACGTGATAAACCCTTAGTAAAAGGATCTGCCAGATTTTTAGACGTTTGGATATAATCCAATGCAATAACTCCGGAGTTTTTCATTTTTCTGACAGACTTTAACCTTCTCTGAACGTGTCTTGATGACTTCATGTTATCCTTTGAGTTGCTCACTTTCGTGATCACAGTTTGATTGTCGCAGTTCATAAGGATACCCGGTACAGGTTTCTCAACAACCGGTAAGTCATTCAAGAGCCGACTAAGCCAATTTGCTTCGACCGTAGCTGTATCTAGTGATGTGAGTTCTGCTTCCATTGTTGACCTCGTTAAGATGGTCTGCTTGCAAGACTTCCAAGAAACAGCGCCACCTCCACGAGTGAATACATAACCGCTCGTGGCCTTTATCTCATCAGCATCTGAGATCCAGTTTGAGTCACTATACCCTTCAAGCACCTTTGGATGTCCGGTGTAGTGAATTCCATAATTTTCAGTGCCTTTCAAATAACGCAAAACTCTCTCTAGAGCTTTCCAATGCACATCTCCTGGTTTTGAAACAAACCGACTTAGTTTGCTAATAGCAAAAGAGATGTCAGGTCTTGTAGCACTGGCTAAGTACATAAGCGAGCCAATAATCTGAGAATAGTTCAATTGGTCTCTAGCAATTCTTCGATTCTTTCGAAGCAACACACTAACATCATATGGTGTTGGAGAGGGCTTGCAGTCACTATAGCCAAAGCGACTCAAGATCTTTTCCACATAGTGAGATTGAAGCAATGTAATCCCACCATCATCGTCTCTCAACAACTTGATGTTCAGAATGACATCAGCCACTCCTAAATCCTTCATCTCAAAACAACGAGATAGGAAATCCTTTACCTCCTTAATAACATTCAGATTGGTTCCGAAAATCGGTATGTCATCAACATACAAGCACAGGATAACTCCCTCGCCCCCACCATGGCGATAGTACACACATTTGTTAGCTTCATTCACAACAAAGCCTACAGGTGTTAAAGTTCTTTCAAACTTCTCATGCCACTGTTTGGGTGCTTGCTTAAGTCCGTACAAAGACTTCAGCAACTTGCACACTTTCCCTTCCTGACCATCTAGTACAAACCCATATGGTTGTTCCATATAAATTTCCTCGTCCAACTCTCCATTTAGGAAAGCAGTCTTAACATCCATTTGATGAACGAGAAGACCATGCGAGGCAGCTAGTGAAAGTAGAACTCGAATAGTGGTCAGTCGAGCCACAGGTGAGTAAGTATCAAAGAAGTCTTCACCTTCCTTTTGGGTATAACCCTTAGCCACGAGCCGAGCCTTGTACTTTTCAATAGTACCATCAGGCCTAAGCTTCTTCTTGAATACCCATTTGCATCCTATAGGTTTGCACCCATAAGGACGATTAGTTATCTCCCAAGTTTCATTTGCCAAGATGGAATCCATCTCGCTATGAACCGCTTCCTTCCAGTAGTCAGCATCTTCAGATGCATAGGCCTCTGAAATAGAACTGGGAGTGTCATCTATGAGGTACACAAGAAAATCATCACCAAAGGACTTTGCTCTCCTCTATCTCTTGCTCATAATAGGAACTTCATTGTTCTCCTCCACAGGACTTTCAAAGTGTTCCATCAAAATTGTGGGTTCGGTAATTGTAACTGGTTCCTGATTCGATGAACTAGGCATCTTCTGATTAGATGAGGTAGCCATATCCTTCATGGGAAAGATATCTTCAAAGAAAGTCGCATCATTCGACTCCATGATCGTACCGACATGCATGTCAGGTACCTCAGATTTTACAACCAAGAATCTATAGCCAATGCTATGAAAAGCATATCCCAGGAAAACACAATCCACAGTCTTTGGTCCAAGCTTCCGCTTCTTTGAAATTGGAGCATTGACTTTCGCCAAACAACCCCATGTTCGCAGATAAGAGAGTTTTAACCTTTTCTTCTCCCATTCCTCGAATGGAGTTATCTCTTTGTTCTTTGTGGGGACTCGGTTCAGGACATGACATGATGTCAATATCGCCTCCCCCCACCATGCCTTGGAGAGACCCGATGTGTCTAACATGGCGTTAACCAAATCAGTTAGAGTACGGTTCTTTTTTTCGGCCACCCCATTTGACTGAGGTGAGTAGGGAGGCGTCCTCTCATGGATTATACCATGTTCCGCACAAAAAGCATCAAACTCATTGGAAAAATACTCTCCACCACGGTCGGACCTAAGCCTCTTGATTTTTCGATCAAGTTGATTTTCCACTTCAGCTTTGTAGATCTTGAAAAAGTTCAAAGCCTCATCCTTAGATTTCAGAAGATACACATGACAGCATCTAGTGGAGTCATCAATTAACGTCATGAAATATTTCTTTCCACCTTTTGTCAACACACCATTCATTTCACATAGATCTGAATGTATGAGCTCTAGTGGTGCAAGATTTCTTATTTCCTCAGTCGTGTGAGACTTACGAGGTTGCTTAGCTTGCATACACACTTGACACTTAGATCCCTTGATGGTGGTGAAACTAGGGATTAAGTTCAACTTCGCTAGTCGCGACATGCAATCAAAGTTAACATGACAAAGACGTGAATGCCACACATTGGATTCACTATTGTTGCAAATATGATTAACAACTTTATTGCAAACGTCTGATAAGGATAAACGAAACAAGCCTCCTGACTCATAGCCTTTACCAACAAAGGTTCCATACTTGGATATTACAAATTTATTAGACTCAAAGACAAGCTTGTAGCCATCTCTACATAGAAGAGATCCGCTAACAAGATTTTTATTGACGGAGGGGACATAATGCACGTTCTTCAGCCGCACGATCTTCCCCGAAGTAAACTTCAGATCGACCGTGCCAACACCACGAACAGAAGCACTTGAACCGTTGCCCATCAGCACGGTTGAAGTCCCTGCGGTCTGATAAGACGAAAATATGGAAATATCACCGCATACATGCACATTAGCACCTGTGTCAATCAACCAGTCAGGAGAATGACATTATGAAAGAATAGTGGGAAATATACCATACCCAACATCCTTCATGTCAGTGTCTCCAATGACAACATTAGCGGTCTTGCCGCCTTTCCCAGGATGACGCTTGTCATAGCAATTAGGGCAACTAGGAGCCCAATGATCAGGATCCCCACACACATGACAAGCACCTTTCTTCTTGCCATTCTTCTTCTTGAAGTTCGTGTGTTGCACAGCCTTGTTCTTCCCATCAAACTTTGCTTTTCCATCAAACTTGCCCTTGTTCTTGAACTTGTGGGGCTGGAAGTTTTGCTTCTGTACCACATTGGCTCTAGATCCTCCCTCCATACCTCGAGCACGTGTGTCCTTTGCTCTCGCCTTTTCTTCCACATCAAGAGTGCCAATGAGATCCGGGACGGAAAACTCCTGCCTCTTATGCTTCAGCAAGGTAGCAAAGTTCCTCCATGAAGGAGGAAGCTTAGTGATGATACCTCCGGCAACAAACTTGTCCGGTAGCATACAACTGAACTGCTCAAGTTCTCTAGCAAATGACTGTATCTCATGAGCTTGCTCAACCACGGAGCGCTCTTCAGTCATCCTGTAATCATAGAATGGCTCCATGATGTACAGCTCAGTGCCAGCATCCGAGACCCCAAACTTGGCCTCGAGTGCATCCCACATATCTTTTCCATTATCAATTGACGCATAAGCATCAACTATGTTCTCACCAAGAACACTCAAGAGAGCAGCCTTAAACAGAGTATCCATTTTCTGAAAAGCTTGTTCCCGTTGAGCATCAAGCTCCCCTTCAGGTTTTAAAATGCACAGAGTGACTTTTCATCCTCGTGGTAAACATCCGTGCACTCGTTCTTCTGTACACTGCATGACTAGGCTAGAGCTGATGACAAATGGGCCAGCGTTATGCGTGGGTCCACGTGGCAGTCACGCCGTGTGTGCGTGTCTGTGTCCGGGTGGAAAAGCCAGACCAGGCCGATTGTGGGCGATGTGGGGCTGTCAGGCGGGTCGGTGGATTGGCACTGGTCTACTCGTACCCTGCTTCTGTCTACCCAGTTGGGTCTCTTCCTCTTCAAGACCATTGGTCCCACCCGTCTGTCTATTGGGTAAGTGCTGAGCGAGGTGAGGTGAGGCGCACTGAGCTCCTCTGTTTTAGCCGCTGGATAAAGGCTTGCCTCGCTCAGTCAGAGTTGGTACTTGGACGCGCGTGGCCCTGTTCCGCTGCAAATGGCCCCTATCCACGCTGGTCCATACATGTCAGTGGGGTGGCTGTATCCTATTGGGTTTGCTTAGGAGTTACAGCGCCTGCAACCACTATTGCTGGCAGGGACGCGCGTGCCTCTCTCTCCTTCCCCATCAAGACTCGCTTCGCCCAATCCCCACCTCTTCGTCCGTCTCCACAGGCCATCGTCAGCCGCCGCCGTCGCCCGTCATTGTCTTCCTCACTGCCTGCTTGTCATTGTCGGTTAGGGGGTAAGGATTTGCCTCCCCTTCCAACAAATCGATTTCGTTCTTCCAGTGCCAGCATTATGCGCTGATTTGTTACCGCCAAGGTCCAGGTTCCCACGCTCACGATGAAGAGGCTATGGCAAAGGGCATGCAGAGGAGCAGCAGGGCTCACTGAGGGGGAGAGGGCGTTACAAAGGGGAGCCGTGAAGGAGGAGGGGCCGCGGCAGCAGGAGCTCGCGATGGCGGAGAAGATTCCGTGGTGGTGAAGCGGAGCTTGCATATGTGCGGACCGCGCTCCGCAGGAGAGCGTGCGCCACCGGCAAGGCTGCGCCCACGTCGCTGAAGTAGCAGGGGAAGCCGAAGGAGGGGGCGCGGCATCCCGTGGCCGCGGTAGCCGGCGGGGCGACCCACGTCGCTGAAGTAGCAGGGGAAGCCGAACGAGGGCGCACGGCATCCTGTGGCCACGATAGCCGGCGGGGCGACGCGGCATCGCTGACTCTGCATCCACCGCCGTCCCTTTGAGTCTCGCGTGGTGGCCTGCAGGGTGACAGGAGGAGGGGCACGGGTTGCTGCTCATGGCACTGCTGCGCCCAGGCTCTTCCTCCTCGACAAGTCTAGGTGAGAGCCACCAGCCCCCGCACTTCTCCACCCCCGTTGCTTTTCCTGTTACGACCCTGCGCCTCTGTTGTGCTCCTTCTCTACCTCCACCATAGCTCTCGACAGGAGCACGCTACCGGCTGCAGCAGCCCTCCCCCCTCTCTCTCGATTTGATCCCCATAATTCTCATATTTATTTGTGTGGAATCTGCTTTATCTATGCCTGCTATGTGTTCGACAAAAATCCAAGCAAGCTGAGGGGAAGATTTTGTGCTTTGTTTTGTACTCAGTTATTTCATATTTCCCTGAAATTTATCTCCAATGAACTGAAATTGTTTGGCATCCATTTTTTTTCCTGCAGGTCATTCCTCATCTCATCTGACCGCACTCATGCCACATAACCTGGTGAGCTTACTCTTTAGTCAGTTCTATGTACCAGTTCTGTAGCTTTATTCACTGAACTGAGAGATGGTGTTTGCGCTCAGTTAGATGATGCTTGCTCGATTTTGAGCATGCTGGTTGCAGTAATCAATCTATTTGATATGGGGCCTATAAGCTATCCTTGGTTGATGTTTGGTTACAAATCCTGGAGCTATTTTTGATGTATTGAGAGACATTTGTTAGAAAAAATATTACCCATTATCACCTTATTTGGCTATAATTCATCTTTGCCATTAGTTCTGTTAGTAAAATGGACTGAGAATGTTTGTGTATTTTTTATGCCTTGGCATCTTGCAGCTACAGCCGCGCGCTGTGTGTGGCGAGGGATTAATTCTCCTGTGCAGTAATACCCTTTTTGGAGTGTCCCATGTTTGCAACTATCCTTATCTGCAGAGAAAAACAAAGGGACAAACAAAGTAAGCTGAAATGTCTTATCCACTTGGCTATGGTTTTTTGTACTGATGTGATTTGGCTTGACTGAATTAACTATTTTCTGTATGCCCACTTTTGTGTCTCATGTGCTGTTTAGATGTTGAGGGCCGTTCTTTCATATGTAGGTCCGGATGCAAGGTGCAAGACAGGAAAGGCGGTAGTAGGTCGAGAGAAGTGTAGAAGAGGGTTCCTCCAGGCTCCGTCCATGTACGGTGTCGGTCCGATGCCTCGGGTATATTTCTGCTCTTCCTTCATTTCTTCATCTTCAGTTGATGAATCATCCCTCTGCTGTCTTATTGAAGGCATGTGGCAATGTCGGGGACCAGCGAGGAAGATGCTGGTGTACATCCTTTGGAATAAAGTTGAAGTAAGCTCTAAGCACCACGGAGCCTACCACGCACGCCATCTTGTTTATAGTGCAGATAATCTATAAACTACTGTTTAGGAAAGGATTTATAGTGTAAGTAAACTATACAGCCAAATGATTGTTCCAGAAATTCAAATTTGCATTTGCACATGTAGAAGAGCATCATAGATTTTTGGACTTGGTGTTACAAAAAAAATGGTTTGATTTGTGTACTATAAAGGTAATGGAACACCGAATTTCACCTATATGGGTTTAATGATAGATAATTGTTAGAGTAGTTTTGCCATGTTTAACATTTCCTAAAAGGGAATATCATATCAGGTAAACCTTGAAAACAAGAGAAATGGTGGTATTTTCTACTGTAGGTCTCAATTTACTGAAAAATGCAGTCTTCATTTCTGAGTTATATGTTTGTTGTTCTTGCTTTCTTCCAGGTCTCTGATATAACGGTTCAGAATAAATATCCAATGAAGATGATGCGTGACGAACAGCATGGTGATGATCCATAAAGCCCTACATTGTTCTTTTGCTCGCTGGTGAATTTACTACTTTCTGATTGCATGCCAAGTAGCCGAGCAGACACTTTCTTCGTAGATTAGTTGTTTAGTTTCATATACTCAATGCTTTGTCGAGTGTGGTGTCATTGCAACAGCAGAGCTCAAACATCCTTCAAAGTATGTCTCAGGTTTAAGAATGCTAAGCCCAGCAGTCTATAATGCATATATAAAAGATGGAAACTACACAATCATATCCTTAGAGTGCATAAATATCATCTATGCTGTTGGGAATTATAATGAAATATTGATAACTGAATGAATACTCTTGTTAACTCACCGGGTGATGGAATTAAATTGAAGAGACATATTCTGAAAATCAAAATTATTTCTGAGTTTGTATTCTACTCGTACACATCTTCATATCCACCAGCACATTCAAATTCTATATATGCATGGAGTAGCAGTACGATTGGTCAAAATAAAAAGACAGGATGCTGCTTTGCAGAAAGTGGTCGTCAAGTAATTATTCTGCTGTTGGAAATCGCCCACGATCGATCACAATTCACATCAAGTCGACGAACATGACACACAAAAACTTTTGGCCAGAGGCACGTGCCATGTCTTGTTCTTCTCTTTATTTCTTTTCTATTTTCTCCACACGATTACAAAACTCATGCAGCTTCATGTGTGTGTGTGTGTGTGTGTCTATATACACACGCGCGCGCGTGAAGCCATGAGCCCATGACCCAATAACTGAACCGAGTAGTGGAATATTGTTGGTGCAAATAAATGTTCTTTGAGTTTAGATGATGCATGGATAAATAACTCTATGTGATGATTTATTTGCCGGCACTGATTACATTCCCCATGCGTTGTTGACGTTCCCACCCTTTGCCCTGCTAATTCACGAATTAGGTTTCAGACCCGATAGCTTGTTATGCTGTGTTGCAATTAAACAGAAGTATGGATCTAGGAAATTCATGACTAGCTATTGGTCTTCCTATCAGCAGTAGAGAGATGCCTGGTCAGCAGATATATGTGTCTGAAACCTTTGCATGGTGTACATGCTATACTATGTAATAAATAAAACGTAGTTTAATTTTTATTATGCTGCTAAGATACCCAATCAGACTGATTATACATACACCCAAAACAATATATTATAGTCTGAACTATGAAACTATACTCAAGAGGAAAGGTTATACATCAATCCTTTCTGCAGATTTCTTATCAGCTCATTCTGTCCTGTATGATTATTTTATGCCAAGCAAATTGATAGATATATTCATACTCTCCGTTTAACCATAACATCAAGAACACCCAAAAATTAGCAATCCTAACAGGTCTGCTGCTTGCGGGCAGAAAGTAACTATCAAGGAAGAAGAGTTAGATGCTAGCGACATACCTGTCGAAGATATTGGCGGTAAGCATGTGTCGTACAGGTTATTTAAGCTTTCCCTTAAGCCATTCTTAGCCAACCCCGTGCAGTCCATGCGCTATGCATAAGAACCACAGATCGCTCAAGCAGCGTCGAAGCCTGCCTGTGACTGTTCCAAATGCATGCTTATCAATCCAGGTCCGACTTCTGTTCCACCAGTCTACTTCAAAATGTTAGACATCCAACAGTTACAGATGTTCACGCTGCTTACTTCCTACCTTACTGCTTCATTGTTTTATTACAAAAGCCAGCTCTGAGGCAAAAACTTGAACACAGAGCTTCACACAGCAATGTTTGCCTCAGCAACAACGCCACAGGTAAATACATAGCCGGAAAAGAAAAGTTGTTTGCAATTGTTCATATACCTTAGTTTCCTATTCCTGACTCTCTTTGTTCAGAACCGGACCATCGATGGAAAAGGGTCCATTTAGCTGATGGGGAATACATTGTCCATGGGAAAAACCTGGCTTCCTTTATGTAACTTGTGTCGCTTTGGAAACATAATAAACACTATGAATTTCGTGGTGAGAACTACATAGATGAAAGATGAGCTGAGTGACCATTGTATATGGGGAAACAGTGTGACCCTATACACACGCCATGTATAAGATCAATGTAAATGAGCTGCATGACCTG
The DNA here is from genome assembly GCF_018294505.1 of Triticum aestivum. Classification (NCBI taxonomy): domain Eukaryota; kingdom Viridiplantae; phylum Streptophyta; class Magnoliopsida; order Poales; family Poaceae; genus Triticum; species Triticum aestivum. The sequence goes on from NC_057797.1 coordinate 196,577,323, forward strand.
CCTTCGTACCTTTCTTTGTACATCGTTAGTCCTTTTGGGCTATCATGCTACCATGACTCAAGTATAAACCATTATGTATAAAGATACTATCTAAGTATCCATTTACATGGTGTTTAAGTCCACTACAGATCCAATGTAGGTTTGATATTATCTTGCCTGGCCTCATGCAAATCTTTCTTGCATAACAGGATATACCTATTCAGTGATTTCGCTCCTCTTTATTGAACTTTTATTGTTTCTTGCTCAACTATATAGGTTATGATAAATATCGTCGTGTGGCTTATGGAAGGAGCTGCTGACAGGACTATCTTAACAACAAACTTGACGGAGTTCTTCACATAGCAAACATAGATGAAGGAACGATGTATGCCTTCACCTTTAGGCGCAAGGCAAAGCGCCAACGCCTCTAACCATTCACTCCATATGAGGACACCATCATAAACCTTCAGTGTCACCTATATACAGCTTGTGTACAGGACTTCATGTTTATAATGCTCCTATGCTATCTCCACATTGGTTTGTCTTTCCTTATGGATTACCTCTTAGTATAGATATTATAGATCGTTCATTTGAACTACTATAAGTATCAGCGAAGATAGATAAGCCTATATTTCTCTCTTCCTTAAGGTGCCCTGCAATAGTCACATAATGCACGGTTCTAACTGGCTTTTTGCGCCATGGGCGCGACGGGTCATCTAGTATATATAAATGATGGTTTCTCAGCTCCATCGAGGACGTTCACATTGAGCTTTTTCCCTTTCTTGTTTGTTGTCGAATAATTGAGCCCCTCGTTGTGATTTTTCCGGAACTATGGAGTACGATCTTTCTTAGGTAATGTAGTCTTGGTTCTTATTTTCACGTATGCTTCATCGTCATAGTCATCTTCCCTCATTGGGTTGCTGTATTGGTCGTAGTCTTCCTCGTTGGCGACTCTATCCATTCCGACGATGCTCCTTTTGCCTCTTCTCGCGACAATACGGTTGGGATTGGTCGGGTCGGTTATGAAGAAGCATTGTGTCACGTGCTTAGCGTGAACCCATGGCTCAGTTTCGGTGATGATGTTAACGTTCATGGTAGTGCTCTTCGCGTCAGGTATAGACATGGTAGTGAAATACTTGTTTTCTCTTACGACGTCCTTACCCCATATGACACAGAACATCGTCGCATCGTGCATTCCAGTGTAGTCAAGCTCCCAGATCTCTTCGACCCTTCCATGGAATCTTTCAGTTGTGCCGTTGGCGTCGGTCACGCATTCAATCATCACCCTTGAGTTCTAGTAATCAATGTCCATGTCTTTGGCCTCCATGTAGAACGTGTACCCGTATGCGTGATAGGTCGCGAGTTTGGGCGCGGGGCCATGTGCTAAGGCGTGTATGAGCAATCCGTCTGAACTGCCCTCTTCCGAGGTATTAGCAAGAACTTGCTCTTTGAACCAACGCAAGAAAGTGGCATTGTGCTCTATAGTAACTTCGTCGTCTGTTTTGCGCATCCCCTTATCACGGCATTTCTTTACGATGGTTCCTTTGTGCAGTGTCACATAAGCATCTACCACATCTAGGGATGGACGATATTATCAACAGAGCTTGTAAAATAGACTATGCGGGTGAGGCAATCTTGGAATATTTACTTTCATTACCAGATCAGGAACTATGTATTATGGGCACTCGTAATGTGCATGACATGATTGTCATATCAGCCTGGTACTTGTGGTGGGAAAGGCGCAAATTGGTACACAATGAGACTACTCAGAATGCACAACAGATATCCATGGGGATACGCGCTCTCGCTGCCAATTTTGTTAATGCCTCCTCGCCGAAGGCTTCCATGAAAAGAGGAGGATGGTCTAACCCCCCAACGGGATTTGTTAAACTTAACGTTGATGCTTCTTTTGACCACGACCTTCTCAGGGGTACGATCGGGGCTGTCTTAAGAGATGACAAAGGTAGGTTCATCAGTGGGGGAAATGGTAAGATTGACCGGTGTGCAGATGTGTTGATGGCTGAAGCTTTGGCGTTAAAATTTGGCCTATCGCTTGCGCAAAGGACGGGTTGTAATCGCATAATTATTAACTCGGATAATATGAAGGTGATCGAGACCATGAACGAAGGAGGACGATCGTCGGGGGCAGCTGCTGCAATTTTTGATGACTGTTTTCACTTAGCTTGCAATTTTCCTATTTCTAGATTCGAGCATTGTAATAGAGAAGCAAATAAAGTTGCTCATGAACTTGCCAAGTTGGCTAGATTTTCTTTCATTTCTGATTGGTTTGAGGAACCACATAATGCAATTGTACCAATCCTCATAAACGATGTAATGATTATTTCTAATGAATAAAGCTTGAACTTTCTTTCAAAAAAAAAGGTGTTGTGGCACTAGTAAGTTAGCCCTGTCAAAGTCATTCCGTCGATCCGAGTAGTCCACGTGCAATTCCCTCCAGCCGTTGTTGTGACCTCCTCCGAGCCACCCATGGTGCTTCTTAACGGGCAAACCAACAATAGGGTCTCCGACACCTATATAATTCTTGCAAAAGGAGATGCACTCTTGCGTCAGATACCCCTGGATGATGCTCCCATTGGGACGGGACATGTTACGAACGAATCCTTTGATGACCCCATTCATCCTCTCGAACGGCATCATGTTATTGAGGAATGTCGGCCCGAGGTCAATGATGTCGTCCGCAATGTGGACACACAGATGCACCGTGAAGTCAAAGAACGCGGGCGGGAAGTATATCTCAAGCTCACATAGTATGACAACGATCTCTTCCTGTAGCCTTCGGAGCTGCTTCTTCACACTAATGGACTTTCGAGAGATAACGTCGAAGAAGTTGCAGAGACCAGTAAGCGAGTCATGGACGTGCTTCTCCATTATCCCTCTAATGGCAACCAGGAGTATCTGCATCATCATCACGTGACAGTCATGAGACTTCATCCGCTGAACCTTTTCTTCTTGGTGTCTAGAAATCTGCTTATCTTCCCACAGTAACCGGAACTGACTTTGATTCCCGTAAAACACCTGATGAATTGATCGATCTCCTTAGCACTTAAGGTGAAGCAAGAAGGGGGCAATAATTCTCCTCCTTCTTGTTGACTTTTCTGCCCCTTCCCCCGCCTCCGTCCCCGTCTGCTCCGTCAACTTTTTACGGTGGAGATCTATCCCGATCTCTAGATCTTCCAAGTCTTTCCTTGCCTTCGGCCCATACTTGGTCTTCTTCGGCATGTTCATTAGTGTGCCAAGCAAGCTCTCGAGGATATTCTTCATGATATGCATTTGATCAAGGCAATGAGGTGTGTCGTGATTGGGCCAGTACTGCAAATCCCAGAAAAAAGATGTCGTTTTCCAAATCTTCAACAGCGGCTCCGGCGCCTTTTTCATCTTTCCCGGCACAGGGCATTGTTCCAGTTTTTCAACATCTCATTGACTTTGGTGCCGTTCCTCTTACGTAGGAGAAGGAGGGGGAGAGGGGGGGGGTGAAAAGGTGGCACCAGCCGCACCTGGTAGTAGCGCTGTTTTCTAGACATCGCTACTGCTATGGTGCATATATAGTAGTAGCGCTTTTCAGGAGCACCGCTACTACTAAGTGGGGCCCATTAGCAGTAGCGATGTTGTCAAACCAAGCGCTACTGCGAAAATCTTAGCAGTAGCACTTTATTTTGGGCCGTGTTGCTATTACATTTAGCGTCGGTGGGCTCGTTGGGCCTCACTGATCAGTAGCGCTTTTTTCATTTGCAGTGCTATTGCTAAAGCATTACTTGTAGCGATGCCCGAGACCAGCGCTACTGCTAATTAGCAGTAGTGCGTGTTATTTTTCAGCGCTACTACTGATGTCCTCCTATAAGCATTTCCCTGGTAGTGTACACTACAATGGAGACTTGCGATCTCGGGGTTTTCTCAGTAAAGTATATGAATATAGATTTGATAAACTCTGGTTCAATCCCAAAGTCGCTTCACATTTGGAAATTAAGGTATCTTTAAAGATGAAAGTTTTCATGTGATTTTTTCACAAGAAAGTGATTTGACTAAAGATAATTTGGCAAAGCGTAGTTGGGAGTGTAGTAAACAGTGTTGCTTTTGTGATCAGGATGAATCAATCCAACATCTGTTTCTCGAATGCCCACTAGCCAAGTCACTGTGCCGCACAGTGCATGTGACCTTTAGTGTCAGTCCTCCTAATATCATAATCATTTTATTTGGGACTTTGTTAAACAGGATAGAGCCTAAATTAGCGGCGCATATTCGAGTTGAAGTGTGTATATTACTTTGGGTCATATGGAACTATCAGAATGATGTAATTTTTAACATACAAAACATCACCAACTTTTTGCAAGTCATCTGAGCAACCGGCAGGATCACGTGGTCGTTACTCAGCCGTGAGAAAGTCAATGACATATGGCTACAACCGGTTTAGATGGCGGTTCAACAATGAGATAGCTGTGGAGTCCTATTTTTGCCGGTTGTGGCCTTGTTTTCTTTTTCATCTCACTTTGAGTTCTTACTAGTGGCTGGGGCCCATCATCGTGGGCCGCTTAAGAGGAAGATATGCGCACCTCATCATCATGTTAAAAAGTTTAAAAAATAATTTCGCATCACGTGAACATCACAACCATCTTAAAAGGACAAAGAAAAAGCTTAGAAAAACTTTTCTCGAAACTCTCCTTACCATTTAAAAAACTCTATAGACACTTTCTCACCGTAAACAACCAGCATGCGTCACATGGCGTAGCTGGTTGGCTACCATTCTAACACCTCTTAATGGGTTTAATTTTTTTTGAAATATCTAGCCCTGGCTGGCATTGATTTCATTAGCAGAGAGAAGGCGGGAAACAAGCTTGATCAAGTGATCGATGGGGTGAAAAAGAAAAGGTACAAGTGGCCAGCCCAACAGCTATGCTGGCACTGATAGTATCGGGATATCTCTCACGGCACATCCCCGAGGGGGTGCTCTATGCAGGCTGCTCCGGCGATCCTCCATTGCTCCATGTCGCGACGGCACGCTTCGATAATGGTGCTAGAGAACGGCATCTTGCCGCGGAAGGTGCATGCATTACGCTCAAGCCATATGTGCCAGACAATGAGCGCAAGAATTGATCTGGTGCCCTTCCTGTCTGCTGGGTTTGCCGCGTCCGTGATCAGTCTCACTCTTTCTGTCGTCGTCGTTCCGGAGCTCCAGGTATCTTGTGCCAGGGAGTGACAGCCCCGCCATGACACCGCCGTTGTCCAGGCCTGGATAGCAATCGGGCATTCCCAGAAAAGGTGGGAGGAGGACTCCAAACTTCGCAGACAGAGTTGGCAGAAGTAACTGTTCTCCCAGCCACGCCACTGCAGGCGATCGTTGCACCATAGCTTGTCGAGGTGGAGCATCCACAGGAACATCTTGAGCTTCCCAGGTGCCCAGATACGCCAGACGTTTTTGGAGGGGAAGGGTGCCATTGGCGCCTGGAACTGAGCCGCGTAGGCGGAGCGAGCGGAGTAGCTCCCGGAGGTGGTAGCAGTCCAGCGGATTGTGTCGTTGAGGTCGTCGTTTATGATGTTGCCCGCTCTTCGAATCGCCCTTGCTAGCTGGAGTACAGAGGGTGCAATGCTACTGGTTTCCCCGTGGCAGAGATCAAGGATCCATCGCCCGTCGAGCAACGCGTTCCGGACGGAGCTGTTCTTGTGGATGGAGCTGTCGAAGAGGGTGGGGTAGTCCGGCCGGATTGGCCTGCCGTCAAGCCATGGGCTTGACCAGAAGGACGTCGTCCTGCCGCCCCCGATGGTGACCACCGTGTTGGCAGCGAAGAGAGCCTGGTCCGGCAAGTTGCATGGCGTGCCTGTGCCGACCCATGGCCGCTCTGGATGGGTCCAGGAGAGCCAGAGCCAGCGCAGACGGAGGACGTGCGCGAATTTTTCCAAGTCATGTATGCCGAGGCCCCCGTGGGATTCTGGCGTGGTGACCGCGCTCCATGCTACCTTACACTTTCCTCCGGTTACTTCTTCGTCTTGTGCCCAGAGAAAACGTCGTCTGGCTTTATCTACCTCCTTGAAAAACTTCTTTGGCGCTCCCAGTACCGTGAGGGCGAACGTTGGCATGGCGGAGAGGACGCAGCGGACGATCACCCTACGGTCGGCGATATGCATTAGTCTGCCTTTCCAACCAGCGAGGCGCGCACGAATCCTATCTAGGATGAACTACAGGTGGACTAGACGAATCCTACTGGTAGTGTTTGGGAGGCCCAGGTACGTGATTGGTAGTGACGCCATGATGCCGCCAAAGTTTTGCAAGATGGAACCAAGGTCGAGGGCGCTGCAGCTAATCGGCACTGCCGAGGATTTGGCCAAGTTGACGTGCAGGCCCGTGGCCTTGCCGAAAAGATGCAGGATGCTGAGCAGAGTATCTACCTCCGTCCTTGTGGGGTTGATGAAGATCATGGCGTCATCGGCATACAGGCTTGTACGCATACGCACGGCCGTACCAGGCAGAGGAGATAGCTGGCCCGCCAAGGTTGCCGCCTCTAGTAGACAGTGCAGGGGGTCGATGCAGAGAATGAAGAGCAGCGGCGAGAGCGGATCCCCCTGCCGCAGCCCACGACGATGCATGATGGAGGCGCCCGGAGACCCATTCAGTAGGCAAGACGACGAGGATGTAGAGAGCAGAAGCGCGATCCAGTCTCGCCATCTAGCAGGGAAGCCCATTTTCTGAAGGAGTTCAAAGATGTATTCCCAAGAAATGTTGTCAAATGCCTTGGCTATATCTAATTTCAGAAGCAGGGCAGGTGTCTTGCGGCAATGAAGAGCTCTGACGGCGTTTTGAACATATAGGAAACTGTCATGTATGCACTTAGAACGCTGGAAGGCAGTTTGGGCAAGCAAAATCAGTGTGCTGATGATCGGGGCCAGCCTCATGGATAAAACCTTGGCGATTAGTTTGGCGATGGAGTGAATAAGACTGATGGGCCTGTAGTCAGCCATACTAGTTGCCCCGTCCTTGTTCGGCAGCAGCACAATCATGGCAGAGTTTAGGGCCGCAAATCACCCCCAGCTAAGTTGTAGAAATGATGGAAAACAACCATGATGTCGTGCTTAATGAGGCTCCAGCATGATCTGTAGAAGGCGCCCGAGAATCCATTAGGTCCAGGTGCCTTCTCAGAGGGGGATGCTTTGATCGCCTCCCAAACTTTAGTTTCCGTGAACGGGTTGTCTAGCCGAGCATTCTCAACTGATGGTAGCACAATGGAGTCCCAGTTGATCGAGCAGGAGCGTGGCCGCCTTGTGCCGAGCAGCTGAAGGAAATGGGTGTGAGAAATGGTGGCCTTGTCTCCATGCGCGGTGGCCACACCGGATTCAATTTGTAGCGAGTGGATGTGGTTTTTGCGCCTCCGGGAGTTGATCTTCGCTTGGAAGAAGGCGGTCTTGGCGTCATCTGCGCGGAGCCAGGAAACCCTGGATGCCTGACGCTTGCGTGCATGCTCGATCGCCGCCAGGCCGACGATCCTGTGCTTGAGTTGCTTGCAGAGGCAAAATTCAGCGGGGGACAGACGACGCGCCTCCTGGGCAATATCCAGGCAGAGCACAACTTCAACAGCAAGGTGGAGCTGCACTCTGGCATTGATGAACAGGGAACGAGCCCAAATCTTGAGATCAAAAGCTGCCCGCTTCAGTTTGGTGTTTAATCTTGCGATAGGGCACCTTGCTGCAATAGGCCGCTGCCAGGCCCGTTCCATTGTCTCTCTGAAGCGTGGGAAACGCGGCCAAAATGCCTCAAATTTGAAGGTGGCCCTCCTCAGGGGAGCAATGGTGTCAGCTAGCAATAACGGGCAGTGATCCGAGCAAGCAGTCGAAGCAGCCATGAGCATAAGGGAGGGGAAAAGGCTCTCCCATTCGACGTTGCAGAAAATCTTGTCAATGCTCACCAGGGTCGGATCCTGTAGCTCATTTGACCATGTGAAGCGCCTGTTTTTGCACTTGATCTCCTTCAGGCCGGCCGTGTCAATCGCCCTTCTGAACATGCCCTGATGCGCCGGTTGAGGTTGAGATTGCTTTTGTCCCTTGCTTCATATATGATGTTGAAGTCGCCTGCAATCATCCATGGCTCACCAAGTGGAGGTGCAAAATGGATCAGCTCAGCCAGGAAGGATTCCTTGAGCCCATCGTCGACCGGACCATACACAGTTGTTAGCCAGAATGAAGATGAACACTGCAGTAGGGTGACCTTGGCTGTGATCGAGAAGACGCCCACAGGCTGAGTGTCGAGCTGCACGACGCTCTTGTCCCAGAGGATCGCCACACCTCCTCTTGTTCCAACTGCCGGCAGGACCGCGCAACCTTCCAAGCGGCTGCCTCCCAGTTCGCGCATGACGCTAGGCGACCACAGCTCCAGTTTTGTCTCCTGTATGCAAAGAATTGGGGTTTTGTGAGCAGCGGCAAGTTCACACACAACAACTCTCCTCGCTGGAGAGTTCAGCCCTCTGACATTCCAGGACATGAGGGAAAATTGGTTGTTATCCACTGGGCACGGGCAAATTCTCCAACAGCATCACAAATCTATTGATGGTCAAACGATGCGGATACACAACTAGCTTAACAGGGGCGTGCCAGAGGCCACCAATAGGTCCCAAGATCCTCTGGCACAATAGCAACCCTCGACGCCTAATTCTAACATAACGGAGAACTAACATGAGTCCTAACTCTACTCGGCTTAAGGCCAAGCGCTGATGGAGACTAATACTAACACTAACAGAGCATAAGATACTATGGATGACTAACATAACTAAACTATAGCTTCAGTAGCGGCATCCGGGCCAGCCATGCCCCCGGCGATGCGCAGCGCCTCCGGGTCGAGACGGGTGAGTTTGGCGATGATGGAGATGTCCTCGTCAGTCAGCGGCTCGTCGAAACATTTGATGAGGGCTTCGGCCGCCTTGGCCGTCATGGCCTCCTTCGGCCCCAGCAGGCCGAGCTTCTTGACCAGCAGGAGAGAGGCACGCTGCGCAATAGGCGCCCTTGAGGTGTTGCCTGCCTGCCGCGCACTCTGCCTGGTCGGCCCTGCACGGGCCCTGGGTGGTGCCGAGGTGCGTCCAGCAGGGGGTTGACGCACGAGGGGAGTCGGGGTGTTGGTGAAGAGGCCAGGCTGCTCGGCGTTGTCGACGTTGCTGGGGAGCTGCAGCTGCTGAACCTGCTGTGTCACTGTGTCGAGCTGAACTTCAGTGGAGACCGTCGTGGGCGTGGTGCGGCAGGCCACGGTCGAGGGCCCTGGGGCGAACTCGAGTGGGGCAGCAAGCGTTGAAGCGATCGCCTGGTCGATCTCCAGAAGGCTGGAGTCTACGCGGACGGGCTGGAGAGGCGCGCGGTCTTCCGAGTCGAAGAAGTCGGCGACAGGGTCCGAGGCCGCTGCCGGCCCCTTGGCCGTGCGCTCGGCTTGGTCCGACAGCAGCGGCAGAGGCGGGGTGGCCCTGAGGCTGCTGGCATCGTGGCGGGTGCCCTTGCCGTGACGCCTGCTGATTGGAGTCCTGCTTCGCTAGCGTGTGGCGCCACCGTTGCTCTCCGGGGCGGCTGCTCGCGCCCGCCGTGGCCGCGACCCAGGAGCGTGTCCTTCCAGGAACGCCGGTCACCCTGTGGCCCGTTGTTGTCGTCGTGGTCCCGGCGAGGCCTGAGCTGGAGCCCGCCACAGCCAGAGGGGCCGACCACCGGGGGCTGGCGCCTGCCCTGTCCCTGGCCATCCTCAATGTGCATCGACCACGTCCCCGGGTAGACGCGCGGGAACGGGCGATCATCGTCGGACCCAGAGGACGGGATACTGCTCTGGCCCAAGTGCGAGGAGCGAGGCGACAGGGGCGTCCAGTCTTCAACGCGGTCGACGTGGATGAGCATAACGTTGCGCCGGACGCGTGGTGGATGGGGGGACCTCACGGCTGGGCGGCGAGAAGCCCAGCATGGCCTCGACGCGGCCGGCACCACGCGCCGCGCGCCAGATGGTGTGCTTGGTGGGGATGAAGGCGACGTCGTACACCCACACCCAGCACGCGAATGTCCGCATGTGGCCGCGCTCGTGCGTGCGGCTGTCGAGCCGGTCGATGATGCATTTGTCGCCGAGCACCCCCGCCGCAACGTCAACGGACCACAGGTGCATGGGCATCTTCTCGATGACGACGCGGACATGGAGGAGGAAGTCTTCATTGTCGGCGTGGACGTCCTCGTGCCACGGCTTGATGGTGAAGGCGACACCATCGACGTTGATGGAGCCCAGGCAGACGGCGTTGTCCCGGTGCGCCGGCAGCTCGAAGTGGACGAGGAAGTCCTTCGGGTCGTGGCTGGTCACTCACAGCAGGTGCGCCGGGGTGCGGAGAACAGCGTCGAAGGCGCGACCGACGGACATGGGGCTCGCCGCGTGTCGCTCGGCCGTGGAGATGAGGAGGACGGCATGGCGGCGGAGGAGGAACATCTGATGCTCCATCTCCGGCGACTCGATCACCACCTTGTGGCCGTCCCTTGGCCGGCGCGCGGGGTCGGTGTGGCGGCAGCGGTCCATGGCCGACGCGGGCGGAGGAGGCGAGGGGAAGCGGAGCCTCTCACGGACCGGAGCACGGCTAGCAGCGGGTGCCAGGCCACCACCACGGCCACGCCGGATTTGCGGGCAGTCCTTGGTGATGTGGCCCGGCAACTTGCACTCGATGCAGTGTATGGGGTCTCTACAGTCGACGCGACGGTGCTTGGAGCTGAGGCACCGGAAGCAGAGCCCCCTGAAACACCTTAAGAAGGCCGCGCGGGCATCGTCCGCATTGAAGGAGAGGCGCTGGCCTCGGGGACGCCGCGAGCGCGCGGGGGAGGCATGGGCGCGCGCGGCAGCGCGGCGCGCGTTGCGGGACAGGACCAGCATGCATCCATCAGCTTGGCCGGGGGAGGAATGGTCGGTGCGGGGGGAGGGGCAGACCACGATGGATTTTAGGCGGAGCGGCTCCATTGGGCGATCCCTGCTAATATCCGGCGTGGATAGTGCGGCAGCGGCCCAGAGTGCTCCCCCCGGAGCAGAAGGCGCGGCGGAGAACCAGGGTTGACAGTAGGAGGGCTGGGGGGCGGCGGAGGGACCGGATCCGCGAACGGACCGCCGGACGGGCGCAGATCTGGGACGGAGGCGGGTTGGCCCCATCCCTTGCTGCCGCGTGAGCTGGAGCGTGCAGAGCCGCGGGAGTGCGCCGAGCGTCCGCGCCCCATGGATTCGGGAGGGTGGCGCCGGTGGCCGAGCGGCCAGCGACAGGGTAGGTGGCCGCCGCGGCCGGAGTGCCTGACGGCGCGGGCAGGGGGGGTAGTCTTGCCTGATGATTTTGACTCAATGGGTTTAATTTGAAACTGCATATTTACTAGATATATATACTTTGATTAATAAAATAGCTGCATCCATCGTTGTGATGCAGAAACCAAGGGCAATCCTTCCCTTTTAAAAGGAATGAACATAAAGAGGAGTAGGCCAAGACGTGCAGCGGCAGGCGCTTGAACGGAGGGAGAGTGGCCTGCTAGTTGGCGTTGTAGAGGCCGCCGTGGAAGCTGTATCCATCGTGGTCGGCGGTGCCTTCGTTCCGGCCATAGTCGTCGGAGTGCCCCCAATGCTGGACATAGCTGGGTGTGGCTCACCGTAAAGCAGCTCCTCCCGAGATCAGACGGGTCGATGGCTCGATGCCATCGCCGTACGTCGGGATCGTCGTCAGAGTCATTGCACGGGTAGATGCCCACCGTGTGTAGATGCTCAGTAGCGTGTCCAACTTTTCACCTATGTACTCCGACTTGGAGTAGGGCTCGATTGAGCATGTTGTGAGCGTCGGGCTCTGGATAGACCATGAAATTCTCCTTGGCTACGGTCAGGTTTTCGAGGCATGCATCCTCTATGCCGCCGATGGTACGTAGATGCGTACCCTCTGCTTAGGTCTTTCATAGCTGCTTTCCGCTTCTTACCTTTCTCTTTCTGGCAGCTGAGCTCTGCTTTGAGGCGTGCATTCTCCTGCATGGATTTTTTGCCTGCGTGGCTGTAGTCTTCGATCTCGACCATGCCGTATCTTTCCATGTGCTTCCTTCTCTGGTCGCCGCCGTGTCTTCAGCATCTTTTGGATTTGAGCGCGGCTCGCCGTCCAGTGCAACCTGCGCGGACGTCGTGTGGGTTAGCCGGCGAAGTGAAGAACCACATAGAGGCACGGTAGTTGCACCTTTGGCCGTACGCGGGCTGCGGCAAGCCAAGCGCATCCACCATCCCGCCAAAAGAGGATCTTCGGGCGGATCTTTCTTTCGCCATTGCACTTCCCTGCTTGACAAACATAAATCCATTAAAGCATTTACAGCTTGGCACCTCAAACTCGCCTCAAATGTTTGGGTGGACGGCTCAGTCACAAAATTTTAATCTAGACAGACGCCTCAAACGAAACTTAAATGCCTGGTCTGACCGGCACCTTTCATATCCAGCCCAAATATGGGGTGAATATGGGAACACCCGGACGCGGCCGCCACGTCGGACTGACGTCGGAGTCCCACGCGGAATCGCCCGGAAACACGGCGGTCCAACGGACGTCTCCTCCGGTGTGTGTGTGTGTGGGGGGGGGGGGGGGCAGCGCCTGTCTGGCTCGCCTTCCTCTCCGTGCCGCCAGCCCAAGCCCATCCACCTCCTCTCTCCCGCTCCGGCGCTCTTCCCACACACTCCGGCCTCGCCATGGTATGTAAGAAGATAACAACCTACGCTATGCTCACACCGGAGCGCTGGTACGATATCGAGCAGGAGATCCGGGCGAGGCGCCCCGCGTGCGCTGCCCGCATCATTGTCGGGCTGCCTCCTGAATCGCCGGAGCCGGAGGAGGAGGAGCAGACGGAGGAGGAGGGAGAGGAGCACCAGCTGGCTTCGATGGAGGTGGTGGATCCGAAGGACGACAAGGAGGCGGAGCAGCCGGAGCGAAGCTGGCGCCGACTCCGGGCTTCAACATAAAGCAGGCGGAGGCGGAGTTCACTGTCACCCAAGTGGACGAGATGGTGGAGCAGCGGACCATCCAAGAGTCCATCCAAAATGAGGCCTATGTGGAGTGATGGAAACAGAAGGCAAGAGTAATTGACCACACAAATGTGGTTTCCGTGTTACCTCATATATATAGACAGGTTACAAGATAATCATGGAAACAAATCAATACAATCCTAACCATAATGGCCCGATTTATATGCAAATGTAGGAGCACTAAATATGGCAGGCTATGACCAGATCGGATTGCCTAACAGCCCCCCGCAGTCACAACAGGAGATTCTCGGACGCTGAGACTGGACCGAAAATCCAAGAACAATGGCGATGGCAAGCCTTTGGTGAAGATGTCCGCGAACTGTCGGGAAGAAGGCACATGAAGAACTCCAATGTGCCCAAGCGCAACACGATCTTGAACGAAGTGAAAATCGATCTCTATGTGCTTGGTACGCTGATGCTGAACGGGGTTCGTGAACATGTAGACGGCGCTGACATTGTCGCAAAAAACGATTGTGGCGGCAGGGAGAGGTCGGTGAAGCTCCTGGAGGAGTTGGCGAAGCCAACTTGCTTTAGCGACGGCATTAGCGACAGCTCGATACTCTGCCTCAACGCTAGAGCGGGAGACGGTGTGCTGGCGCTTGGAGGACCATGAGACCAGGTTGTCACCAAGGAACACACAGTAGGTAGAGGTCGATCAGCGAGTGTCAGGACAACCAGCCCAGTCTGCATCAGTGTAAGCAACAAGGTGATCCGTGGATGAGGGTGTGAGCTGAAGGCCGTGGTGCAGGGTACCCTTGACGTAGCGGAGAACACGCTTGACCAAGGTCAAGTGCTGGTCACGGGGATCATGCATGTGAAGACAAATCTGCTGGACGGCGTAGGCGATGTCAGGACGTGTGAATGTCAGGTACTGAAGAGCACCAGCTACACTCCGATACTCCGAAGGATAAGCAACAGGTGAGCCGGCGGTAGCGGACAGCTTAGGCGATGTGTCCACGGGTGTTGAGGCAGGGTGGCAGGAGCTCATGCCAGCACACTCGAGAATCTCGAGAGAATACTGTGTCTGCGAGAGGAACATCCTACTGGAGTCACAACGAACAGCAAGGCCGAGGAAGTGGTGTAGCTCGCCCAAATCGATCATGGCAAACTCAGCGCTGAGAGCGGTAATGACGCGCTCAAGCAGGGTCGATGTAGAAGCTGTGAGGATGATGTCGTCGACGTAGAAAAGATAAGCAGTCCCCATGGAACCGTGGAGAGTGAATAGTGATGTATCCGACTTGGAGTAGGTGAAGCCGAAGGAGGTGATGAAGCTCGCAAAGTGGTGATACCACGCACGAGGGGCTTACTTCAGGCCATAGAGTGCACGGTTGAGGCGGCACACATGGTCAGGGTGAGCGGAGTCAACAAAGCCGGTTGGTTGGTGACAAAAGACCACCTCGTTAAGACGCCCATGAATAAAGGCGTTCTTGACGTCGAGTTGGCGAATCTTCCAGTTGGAGGAGAGGGCGACCGAGAGGATGACCCGGATGGTAGCCGGTTTAACCACCGGGCTGAAGGTCTCATCGAAGTCGATGCCGTGTTCCTGAGAGAATCCGCGCAACACCCATCGAGCTTTGTAGCGATCGAGGGTGCCATCCGGCTTGAGCTTGTGACGAAAGACCCATTTGCCGGAGACGATGTTGGCGTTGGTGATAACCCATAAGTATAGGGGATCGCAACAGTTTTCGAGGGTAGAGTATTCAACCCAAATTTATTTATTCGACACAAGGGGAGCCAAAGAATATTCTCAAGTATTAGCAGCTGAGTTGTCAATTCAACCACACCTGGGAACTTAATATCTACAGTAAAGTATTTAGTAGCAAAGTAATATGATAGTAGTGGTAACGGTAGCAAAAGATAATGATAGCAAAAGTAATGTTTTTGGTATTTTGTAGTGATGATAGCAATATCAACGGAAAAGTAAATAAGCGAAGAACAATATATTGAAAGCTCGTAGGCAATTGATCGGTGATGGAGAATTATGCCGGATGCGGTTCATCATGTAACAGTCATAACCTAGGGTGACACAGAACTAGCTCCAGTTCGTCAATGTAATGTAGGCATGTATTCCGAATATAGTCATACGTTCTTATGGAAAAGAACTTGCATGGCATCTTTTGTCCTAACCTCCCGTGGCAGCGGGGTCCTTACGGAAACTAGGGGATATTAAGACCTCCTTTAGTAGAGAACCGGAACAAAGCATTAACACATAGTGAATACATGAACTCCTCAAACTACGGTCATACCAGCTTTTCTCATCTCAGTCAGTCCATCATATATCGTCATAATTGCCTTTCACTTGCACGACCAAATAGTGTGAATAATAATAAGAGTGCACGTGCATTGGACTAAGCTGGAATCTGCAAGCATTCAATAAACAGGAGAAGACAAGGCAATATGGGCTCTTTTGTCAGATGAACAATAATGCATATAAGAGCCACTTCAACAATTTAATTATGGTCTTCTCCTATCGACCCTAAAGAAAAGAAAATAAATAAAACTATTTACACGGGAAATCTCCCAACAAGCAAAAGAAGAACAAGAAATTTTTTTGGTTTTTTTAATTACTACTACAAGCATGGAAAGTAAACTAATTAAAAGCTATAACTAATTTTTTGGTTTTTCTTAAGGTTTATTAAACAAACAAGAAGAAATCATAAAAAGGAAAATAAACTAGCATGGATGATACAATGAAAAAGTATGAGCACCGACATCTAGCAATGAGTGTGTGAACATGAATGTAATGTCGGTGGGAAATACGTACTCCCCCAAGTTTAGGCTTTTGGCCTAAGTTGGTCTATGGTCACGGTTGGCCTGGCGGATATCCATAATAATAGTTGGGGTCGTACTGAGATGCAGCGGCTACCGCCTCCTGAGCTGCAGCGTGGCGACGAGCGGCCTCCGCCCTCCTCTCGTACTCATCTGCCTCCTCTCTGGTAATAACATATCTTCCTTTTGCCCGATAATCAAAGAAGGCAGGAGCGGGGAGAGTAATACGGACAACACAGCATCTGTCAAAGATTAAGCGATACTAGAGAGGTGATTCATTCCTCTCGACAAACTGGTGGTGAACCATAGCCTCATAATCCAAATAAGCAGGAGGCAACTCAATATCATCTTCACGTATGGCTATACCAAGAAAATTAGCTATGCGGGTTGCATATATTCCACCAAAGAAATCTTCATTAAATCTATTAAGATGCAACCTATGTGCAACAATGGCTCTCAAATTATAAGATTTATCTCCCAACACAGCACTCCTACGAATATTGAGGTCAGGGACACACATGTGACATGCCTCATCCTTAACATTAATGCATCTACCTATGAAGAGAGCAAACTAATGTATAGCAGGAAAGTGAATGCTCCCTATGGTAGCTTGTGTTATATCTCTAGATTCCCCCACATTTATACTAGCAAGAAAATTTCTAAATTCAGATTTGCGAGGTTCCCTGACACTACCCCATTGTGGAAGTTTGCAAGCAGTGGTAAAATCCTCTAAGTCCATAGTGTAAGAATTTTCATAAAGATCAAACAGAACAATTGGAGAATTACGTGAAGATGAAAATTCAAACCTCCTCACAAAGGAACTAGTGAGATAGTGATAATGGCAGCACTTTTCTTCCTCGAAGCTCACAAGATCAGCGTTACGAAAATATGCATTAGATTCTTCCTTAATTCCCGCTCGATCCATAAACTTTTCCTAAGGCCATTCACAAGGACGCACTGGAGCGTCTCTTGGTGGCTCTTCATCAGCATCATGCATTGCAAGGCTGGGTCCTTGCTTCCTTGAAGAACCACCTTGGTACATTTTCCTAAGCATATTTCTTCCTCTGAAAAATTTCTGAAATTTTTAGTAACTTCAAAATAAAAGTAACCAAACTCAACAAAATTGATAGCAACAACTCCTACAAGTGCCTAGAGCCTATATCATGCATTAGAACTACTTTTGACCATATAAATTTGACATGCATGCTCAAGAACAGGGTCACCTAGGCAGCACAAATTTGCAATGAATAAAGCACTAGAACAAAAACTAATTGGACCAATGGAGGAGTCACATACCAAGGAACAATCTCCCCAAGTAGTTTTGTGAGAGGTGCTTTGAGCAAGGAGATCAAAAATCGCAGCAAAATGAGCTAGAACTCGTGCTTGAGCTGGATATTCGTGTTTGTGGGAGGAAGAAGAAGTGTGTGGGTGCAGGAATAAGTGGAGGAGGGCCACCGTGGGCCCACGAGGTAGGGGGGCGCACCCAGGGGGTAGGGCGCGCCCTCCACCCTCGTGGCCAGGTGGATGCCCCTCCTGTTGTGTTCTCAGTACCAAATATTCTCAAATATTCCAGAAAAAATCATATTTAAATTTCAGGGCATTTGGAGAACTTTTATTTTTGGGGTATTTTTATATTGCATGGATAATTCAGATAACAGACGGAAAATACTTATTTTTATTTTATTTAATATAAATAACAAGAAGCAAAAGGAGGGTACAGAGAGTTGTGCCTTCTAGTTTCATCCATCTCATGCTCATCAAAAGGAATCCATTAACAAGGTTGATCAAGTCTTGTTAACGAACTCATTCCGAATAACATGGAACCGGAGAAATTTCGAATAACACTATGTTACCTCAACGTGGATATGCACATCCCCAATAATAAGAATATCATATTTCTTCTTGACAGTAGGAAGAGGAAATTCAAAACCTCCAAATAGAATCGATAGAATTTTTCCAATAGAGTTGATACTATGAATTTGAGGTTGTTTCCTCGGAAAGTGTACCGTATGCTCATTATCATTAACATGAAAAGTGACATTGCCTTTAGTGCAATCAATAATAGCCCCTACAGTATTCAAAATGGGTCTTCCAAGAATAATAGACATACTATCGTCCTCGGGAATATCAAGAATAACAAAGTTCGTTAAAATAGTAACGTTTGCAACTACAACAGGCACATCCTCACAAATACCGACAGGTATAGCAGTTGATTTATCAGCCATTTGCAAAGATATTTCAGTAGGTGTCAACTTATTCAAATCAAGTCTACGATATAAAGAGAGAGGCATAACACTAACACCGGCTCCAAGATCACATAAAGCAGTTTTAACATAATTTCTTTTAATGGAGCATCGTATAGTGGGTACTCCTGAATCTCCAAGTTTCTTTGGTATTCCACCCTTAAAAGTATAATTAGCAAGCATGGTGGAAATTTTAGCTTCCGATATCTTTCTTTTATTTGTAATAATATCTTTCATATACTTAGCATAAGGATTCATTTTAAGCATATCAGTTAATCGCATACGCAAAAAGATATGTCTAATCATTTCAGCAAAGCGCTCAAAATCCTCATCATCCTTTTTCTTGGATGATTTGGGAGGAAAAGGCATGGGTTTCTGAACCCATGGTTCTCTTTCTTTACCATGTTTTCTAGCAACAAAGTCTTTCTTATCATAGCATTGATTCTTCGATTGTGGGTTACCAAGATCAACAGCAGGTTCAATTTCTATATCATTTTCATTGCTAGGTTGAGCATCATCATGAACATTATCATTAACATTATCACTAGTTTCAGGCTCATTACTAGATTGTGTTTCAGCATTAGAAATAGAAATATCATTTGGATTCTCAGGTGTTTTAACAATAGGTTCACTAGAAGCATGCAAAGTCCTACCATTTTTCTTTTTCTTCCTTTTAGAAGGACTAGGTGCATCTATATTATTTCTCTGAAAATCTTGCTCAATTCTCTTAGGATGGCCTTCAGGATACAAAGGTTCCTTAGTCATTCTACCAGTTCTAGTAGCCACTCTAACAGCATAATCATTATTCTTACTATTCAATTCATTGAGCAAATCATTTTGAGCTTTAAGTACTTGTTCTACTTGAGTGGTAACCATAGAAGCATGTTTACTAATAAGTTTAAGTTCACCTTTAACATTAGCCATATAATCACCCAAGTATTCAAGCATATTTGAATTGTATTTCAATTGTCTACCAAAATAAGCATTGAAGTCATGAAAAGGATCAGATTCAACCAAAGTAATTATATCAGGATCAACAGAGAATTCATAATCCTTATCGGTAACACAGATAGGTGAAGTAACAAAAGCAGGGTCATGTTTCATTCTAGCATTAAGAGATTGCTGCTTCCATTTAACTAATAACCTCTTGAGTTCGTATCTATCTTTGCAAGCTAAAATAGCTAGAGCAACTTCTTTTTCAAAAACATAACCCTCGGGAATAACAGGTGATTCATATTCATTAGAGGGAGAGTCTTCATTATCACTTTCATCAATATTATCAGATTCAATATTTTCACTCTCTCTAACCCTAGCAAGTTGTTCATCAAGAAATTCACTAAGTGGCACAGTAGTATCAAACATAGAAGTAGTTTCATCATAAGTATCATGCATAGTAGAAGTGGCATCATCAATAACATGCGACATATCAGAACGAATAGCAGAAGCAGGTTTAGGTGTCACAAGCTTACTCAAAACAGAAGGTGAATCAAGTGCAAAGCTAGATGGCAGTTCCTTACCTCCCCTCGTAGTTGAGGGATAAATCTTGGTTTTTGGATCTCTCAAGTTCTTCATAATGATAAGCAGATATAAATCCCAAGTGACTCAAAGAATAGAGCTATGCTCCCCGATAATGGCGCCAGAAAATAGTCTTGATAACCTACAAGTATAGGGGATCGCAACCGTTTTCGAGGGTAGAGTATTCAACCCAAATTTATCGATTCGACACAAGGGGAGCCAAAGAATATTCTCAAGTATTAGCAGCTGAGTTGTCAATTCAACCACACCTGGAAACTTAATATCTGCAGCAAAGTATTTAGTAGCAAAGTAATATGATAGTAGTGGTAACGGTAGCAAAAGGTAATGATAGCAAAAGTAATGTTTTTGGTATTTTGTAGTGATGATAGCAATAGCAACGGAAAAGTAAATAAGCGAAGAACAATATATGGAAAGCTCGTAGGCAATGGATCGGTGATAGAGAATTATGCCGGATGCGGTTCATCATGTAACAGTCATAACCTAGGGTGACACAGAACTAGCTCCAATTCATCAATGTAATGTAGGCATGTATTCCGAATATAGTCATACGTGCTTATAGAAAAGAACTTGTATGACATCTTTTGTCCTACCCTCCCCGGCAACGGCGCCAGAAAATAGTCTTGATAACCCACAAGTATAGGGGATCGCAATAGTTTTTGAGGGTAGAGTATTCAACCCAAATTTATTGATTCGAAACAAGGGGAGCCAAAGAATATTCTCAAGTATTAGCAGTTGAGTTGTCAATTCAACCACACCTGGAAACTTAATATCTACAGCAAAGTATTTAGTAGCAAAGTAATATGATAGTAGTGGTAACGGTAGAAAAAGGTAATGATAGCAAAAGTAATGTTTTTGGTATTTTGTAGTGATGATAGCAATAGCAACGAAAAAGTAAATAAGCGAAGAACAATATATTGAAAGCTCGTAGGCAATGGATCGGTGATAGAGAATTATGCCAGATGCGGTTCATCATGTAACAGTCATAACCTAGGGTGACATAGAACTAGCTCCAATTCATCAATGTAATGCAGGCATGTATTCCGAATATAGTCATACGTGCTTATGGAAAAGAACTTGCATGACATCTTTTGTCCTACCCTCCCGTGGCAGCGGGGTCCTAGCAGAAACTAAGGGATATTAAGGCCTCCTTTTGATAGAGTACCAGACCAAAGCATTAACACATAGTGAATACATGAATTCCTCAAACTACGGTCATCACCGGTAAGTATCCTGATTATTGTCACTTCGGGGTTAACGGATCATAACACATAATAGGTGACTATAGACTTGCAAGATAGGATAAAGAACACTCATATATTGATGAAAACATAATAGGTTCAGATCTAAAATCATGGCACTCGGGCCCTAGTGACAAGCATTAAGCATAGCAAAGTCATAGCAACATCAATCTCAGAACATAGTGGATACTAGGGATCAAACCCTAACAAAACTAACTGGATTACATGATAAATCTCACCCAACCCATCACCGTCCAGCAAGCCTACGATGGAATTACTCACGCACGGTGGTGAGCATCATGAAATTGGTGATGGAGGAAGGTTGATGATGACGATGGCGATGGATTCCCCTCTCCGGAGCCCCGAACGGACTCCGGATCAGCCCTCCTGAGAGGTTTTAGGGCTTGGCGGTGGCTCCGTATCATAAAACATGATGAATCCTTCTTATTTATTTTTTCTCTCCCTGAAAGCAAATATATAGAGTTGGAGTCGAGGTCAGAGGAGCTCCAGGGGGACCCACGAGGTAGGGGGGCGCGCCCCCACCCTCGTGTCTAGGGTGTGGGCCCCCTGGTCTTCATCTTTTGCAAGGATTTTTTATTATTTCCAAAAAGATGTTTCATGAAGTTTTAGGTCATTCCGAGAAATTTTGTTTCTACACATAAATAACACGATGGTAATTCTGCTGAAAACAGCGTCAGTCCGGGTTAGTTACATTCAAATCATGCAAGTTAGAGTCCAAAACAAGGGCAAAAGTGTTTGGAAAAGTAGATACGACGGAGACATATCAGTTGGCTGGCGGGAGGACAAGTTCCCAAGTGTCGTTAGCGAGGAGAGCACCGTACTCGTCAGTCATCGCTGCGAGCCAGTTTAGGTCTTTTAGAGCACCACGAATAGCTTGGGAACCGGTGATAGAGCAGCTTCGGTGTCGACATGGAGGTTAAGACGCTCATGCAGACCGATGGTCTTGCCGGCTTGGCGGCGGGTCACCTTGTGGTGAGGAGCAGCCACAGCTGGTCGACGCGTTACCGGTGGAGGAGGGACGACCACAGGTGCCGGGGGCGGCGAACACTGCAGTGTCGTTATCGGAGACCAACGGGGCGTGGTGGAGGCAGCGTCGAAGGCGAGGCCAGAAGCCGCAGTGTTGGAGTCAGCGGCAGAGGCCGCTGGAGATGGGCCACAGTCGAGCGAGACCGAGGCTGGATGGGCCGGTGAATGGCCCGGCGTAGGTGAAGCCGGATGGGCCGATGAATGACCCGACATGCGCAAAGCTGGTGTGCGCGAGACCGACGTCCGTGCGACCGAGTGGACCGGCATGGACGGTGCCGAGTGGGCCGTCGTGCGTGAGGGTGACGAGGCCGGCTCAGAGGTTGTCGGTGGGGAGGCGAGGCGCTATCCAGCGGAGGGACGCAACCCAACATGCATGGGTGGCATGACGACCGAGTCGAGTATGTCGATCGGACCATCGTCCGAGGGCGGTGTAGAGGCGTGCTGCTGCATGTTAGAGACAGAAAAAGAGGTTCCCAATGGGAACCGAGTTTCGTCAAAAATCACATGGCGAGAGATGATGATGCGATGAGTTTCAAGTTCCCTACAACGATAGCCACGGTGGTTAGATGGATAGCCAAGAAAAACACATGCGACTGAACGGTGCGACAATTTGTGAGACATAGTGGATGCGATGTTGGGGTAGCATAAACAACCAAAAGTACAAAGAAGGGTGTAGTCTGGTGTTTTGCTAAAAAGAGCGAAGAAAGGACAGCAAGTCGCAAGGGCTTTGGTGGGTAATCTATTGAGAAGATAGGTGGATGTATGGAGGGCTTCAAACCAAAATTTTGGAGGCATGCTCGCTTGAAAAAGCAAAGTACGTACTACGTCGTTGATAGTGAGAATGATGCGTTCAACTTTACCGTTTTGTGGAGAGGTGTATGGGCATGAGAAAGGTAGGAGGATCCCGTGCTGGAGGGAGAGATCCTAAAGGGCGCGATTGTAACGCCCCAGATACAACTTTCCATATTGGTACTCCGACTCTTGCCTTTTCCCGAGATGCGATACGATATTTCTTTCGTAGTTGGGTTTTGTTTTTGTTTTGCATTTTGTCCATGTCATGCATTTCATATCATGTCATCATGTGCATCACATTTGCATACGTGTTCGTCTCATGCATATGAGCATTTTCCCCGTTGTCCGTTTTGCAATCCATCACTCGTACGTCCTCCGGCGCCCTCTTTTGTCTCTTTTCGTGAGCGGGTGTTTAACATTCTCGGAATGGACCGATATTTGTCAAGCGGCCTTGGTACACCACCGGTAGACCGCCTGCCAAGTTTCGTGCCATTTGGAGTCCGTTTGATACTCCAACGGTTAACCGGGAAACCACAAAGGCCTTGTGTGTGTTGCAGCCCAACACCCTTTCAAAACGGCCCAATAAACCTTCCAAACCACTCCCATGTCCTCCGTCGTCGGATCACGATCGCGTGGTCGAAAACTACACCTCATTTGGACACTCCTACCTCCTCCTACCTATAAAAGGCCTCCCCCGCCCAAAATCGCAGTCTAACCCTAGATCTTCCTCCTCCGCGCGCCGGACATGTCCACTCTGCCACCGGACATGTCCGCACTGCCGCTCTGTCCAGTCCCGGTGCGCCACCTGTCGCCCCGTCGCTCCCCCGCACCGTGCCCGGCCCGCTGAGACCTGGATCTGGCCCCCCGGGCCCGAGCTGCCCGATCCCACGCCTCCGCTCCTCGCCTCCCGAGCGCCGCCGCCCGCCTCGAGCGCTAGTCGCCGCCAAACTCCGCCGCGTCCTGACCGCGTCCAGCTTTGCCGCGCCGCCCGGAACTTCTGCCGCCGCCGTCGACCACCGATGGCCGCGCCAACCCCGACTTCGGCCTCCTCCCTGCCGGATCCGAGGGAGCTCGTCCGCCGGTGTGCCCCTCCGCTCGCCGGAGCGCCGACCTACGCCGCCCTTCCCCGACCTCATCCGCGGCCACACCTCGCCGGAGAAGCCCTCCCTCGCCGGAGTTGACCTCAGTTTGCGCGCCACCGAAGAACCCTAGATCTGAGATCTAAGGAGGGGTATATTTCCACTAAGTCCCTGAGTTTTTGCATTCTGAAGCCCTGTTCAACATGCCATAACTCCTCATCCATAGACCCGTTTTGAGCGCATGATATATGAAAATGTTCATAATGATGTGATCTTCATTTCATTCCATTGTGACCTGCTTTTTTGAGTCCATCTTGATGCCCAAATCATTGATGCAAGAGTGCTATAAATTGTTAGGTGCTGATTCTTATCAGAGTATGAGGATTTGTCATTTTTGCTACAATTGTTGTGTGCTGCATAAGGGCATGAGCTCTACATGTATTTTGGTCTATGCCATGACATCTTTACAGGGGTGTATGCCATGTATTTTTGTGATCTTTGTGGTGACTAGCACAAGCATGCAAAGTAGACTTCGTGATATTGTTGATTTCAGGATCTCGGATTTTGGCTAAGTCTGTGTCTGCTATTATTTTGATGCCATGTAGCCATGTTACTACAGTGAGATGCATGCTTTATTTGAGTTGCTTAAGTAAGGATGATTTGGACATATGATTGTGGTCTATCCAGCCCCTGTTTGCATTTATGGAGTGCCCTAGCATGACTTAATCTTGCTCTACTTTTGCTATAAAATGTTCCTGGCAGATTGTTTACATGTTAATCAATTTTGCCATGGATGTTGTAGTTGACCCAAGCATGCTATAAACTTGTTCTTGACATGGTTAGCCTTATGAAGATGTCTTCTTACTGATGCTATGCTTAGCTTGTCATGCAAGGCTTATGATGTGTGAATCGAGCTCGCAAACAGGCCTTCATAACTCTATTTATGCCATGCTCAGTTTTCTGCTAAGTCTGAATCTGTTTATAAAACTTGCTATGTTTACATGGGTGCCATCATATCTTTTGTGCCTTTTTGGCTCATGGTTAGTAAGGGACTTTTGTTCTATGCTTTGAGTAGATTCATGCCATCCTTGTTTTGCTATAATATGTTCCTATAGCATGTTGTTTGCTTTCTCTAAACATGGCTTCCTGATGTTATTCCTGGCATGTTAGTATTTTCACTAAGTCTGTGATGCTGATATCTTTTGCACTTTTGCCATGCTTGTTTGAACCTGCTCTTGTGTGTTTTAGCCGTAGCTCAGTGCTCATCTTTTGTCAAGCATCTTGAGTAGATCACTGCCATGTGCTTTGTTGCTTTGTTGGAGTGCAGTAACTTAGTTTCTTGTTACATTATAGATGGCATCGTGCTGTTAATCGCAGAATTGTGCCATTCTTGTTTTGCTTGCCATTTGCAAACCGCGCATCCGATTCCGGTGATCTCTATATTGATTTCGACCGAAATCATCTCATCTTTCCAGAGGCACACTTGGTTTGCCAAGTTGATGCCTTGATCAATATTTCCCTTCTGAAGCACGCATATGCATTGCATATCACATCCCGCATGTCATTCCATGTTTTGCATCATGTTGATTGTGCATTGCACCGTGATTGATTGTTGGTCATTTTGCTTGTGTTCTTGCTTTGGGTAGAGCCGAGAGACGAGTACGTGATCGAGGAACCTATTGAGTACGCTTTCAAGGATCAAGCTTTCGTCAACTCTGAGTTCATTTCAGGCAAGATGACCATACCCTCGAAATCACTTCTATCTTTGCTTGCTAGTTGTTCGCTCTATTGCTATGCCGCGATACCTACCACTTGCTATATCATGCCTCCCATATTTCCATGTCAAGCCTCTAACCCACCTTGTCCTAGCAAACCATTGTTTGGCTATGTTACCACTTTGCTCAGCCCCTCTTATAGCGTTGCTAGTTGCAGGTGAAGATAGAGTTTGTTCCTTGTTGGAACCTGGTTATTGTTGGGATATCATTATTATATCTTGTTTACTTTAATGCACCTATATACTTGGTAAAGGGTGGAAGGCTCGGCCTTATGCCTGGTGTTTTGTTCCACTCTTGCCGCCCTAGTTTCCGTCATACCGGTGTTATGTTCCTTGATTTTGCGTCCCTTACGCGGTTGGGTGTTATGGGAACCCCTTAATAGTTCGCTTTGAATAAAACTCCTCCAGCAAGGCACAACCTTGGTTTTACATTTTCCTAACAACCTACCACCATATACCTTCCCTTGGGTTCTGCAGACTCAAGGGTCATCTTTATTTTAAGCCCCCCGGGCCAGTGCTCCTATGAGTGTTGGTCCGAACTAGAGTCCTTTGCAGCGCCACCTCGGGGAAACTCGAGGTTTGGTTTTAGTTGTACGGAGCGCTCATCTGGTGTGCCCTGAGAACGAGATACGTGTGACTCCTATCGGGATTTGTCGGCACATTGGGCGGCTTTGCTGGTCTTGTTTTACCATTGTCGAAATGTCTTGTAACCGGGATTCCGAGATTGACCGGGTCTTCCCAGGAGAAGGAATATCCTTCGTTGACCGTGAGAGCTTGTGATGGGCTAAGTTGGGACACCCCTGCAAGGTTTTGAACTTTTGAAAGCCGTGCCCGCGGTTATGGGTAGATGGGAATTTGTTAATGTCTGGTTGTAGCAAACTTGAAACTTAACTTAAATAAAATGAATCAACCGCGTGTGTTGCTGTGATGGTCTCTTTTCGGCGGAGTTCGGGATGAGAACACGGTCTCGTGTTATGCTTGAACGTAAGTAGCTTCAGGATCACTTCTTGATCAATATCAGTTTCCCGACTGTGCTTTGCTTCTCTTCTCGCTCTCATTTGTGTAAGTTATCCACCATATATGCTAGTGCTTGCTGCAGCTCCACCTCACTACCCTTTCCTACCTTTAAGCTTAAATAATCTTGATCGCGAGGGTGTGAGATTGCTGAGTCCCCGTGACTCACAGATTACTTCAAAACGGATGCATGTGTCGATGAAGCCAATGCAGGGGACGCGACCGAAGTCAAGTGGGAGTTCGACGAGGATTCGGGACGTTACTATGTTTCCTTTCCGGACGATCAGTAGAGGAGCCCAGTTGGGGCGATCGGGGATCTAGCATTTGGGGTTGTCTTTCTTTTATGTTGGTTCCGTAGTCGGACCTTGATTGTATTCTGGATGATGTATGTTATTTATGTATTGTGTGAAGTGGCGATTGTAAGCCAACTCTTTATCCCTTTCTTATTCAGTACATGGGATGTGTAAAGATTACCCCTCTTGCAACATGCCTACTATGCGGTTATGCCTCTAAGTCATGCTCCGACACGTGGGAGATATAGCCGCATCGTGGGTGTTACAGCGATTGTCAAATTCATGGTCATTGTCGCATTAGATCGCTTGGAGAGAAAGAGAGAACTGTGTAGCGACATAAGTACGAAAGTTAGACAAAAGAGCAAAAGCTTCAGATTTTTGCCGCATGGGATATGTCCATACATAGTGAGTGAAATCATCTAAAATTACAAGATAATATTTGTAGCCAGATACACTCTCAATAGGTGAAGTCCACAAATCATAGTGAATTAACTCAAACGGTCTATGAGTATGAGTGGTAGAAGCAAAAAAAGGTAAACAGACATGACGGCCAAGTTGACAAGCATGGCATAAACTAGGATCCTTGTGCACTTTATTTATAGGAAGCGAGGATGACGAGAAGAGGCGCGAAACGCGTCATGACCGGGGTGGCCGAGGCACCGGTGCCAAAGGGTGGAGTCGAAGGTGATGGCGGTGAGAGCATGAGGCGAGGTAGTGAGCGGATAGAGGTCACCCGAGCTACTGTACCTGCGAATCATGTGCCCTGTCCTGAGATCCTTCACAGAAAAGCCCCAAGGGTCAAATGCAACCGAGCAATAATTGTCAGTGGTAAATTAGCAAACTGAGATTAAATTCTTAACAATACGAGGAGTAACAAGGACATCATGAAGAGTGAGATGATGAGAGGTGGGGAGACAAACATGTCCAGAATGACTGACAGGAATAGAAGAACCATCACCAATGATGACACGTTGATGTGGAGGAGTTGAAGAAAGGAAGGAGAGATTACCAGCGTCCGAAGACATGTGAGCGGCTGCTCCAGTGTCCATGATCCACTCCGTAGGAGCCTAGAGACTCATGGTATTGAAGTAGCTCGCGAGGGCGGACGGATCCCACGTCTGTGCCGAGGAGGAGCCATCGGCGGGGTAGCCGGTGTAGGAGTACGTCACCTATGGGGTTGGAGGTGACGGGACAGGCAGGGCCATGTAGCCCTGAGCAGGAGGGCGATGCAGCGACGCCGAGGAGCGGGGTCCCGGTCCGAGGATGCTGACGGGGCCGGCATGACCGTGCGTGGGAGCGCCAGGACCCATCATCGGGTACATGTGGATGGCACCGGTCCAGGGGTTCTGCATGTTGGGGAAGATGGGGGCGCCACCGCCCCAAGTCTTCTTCTTCCCCTTGTAGCGGCCTGTACCGCACCTGGTGGGAGCACCGTATGTGATACTTCCATTTTGCATCATGCTTTTTGTAGGATCGAAATTATGTCTAGAGGGGGGGTGATTAGACTACTTGACCAAATAAAACTTAACCTTTTCCCAATTTTAGTTCTTGGCAGATTTTAGCTAATTTAGGACAAGTCAAGCAATCATCACATCACTCAAGCAAGCATGCAAAGAGTTTATGGGCAGCGGAAAGTAAAGCATGCAACTTGCGAGAATGTAAAGGGAAGGGTTTGGAGAATTCAAACGCTATTGGAGACATGGATGTTTTTCCCGTGGTTCGGATAGGTGGTGCTATCCTACATCCACGTTGATGGAGACTTCAACCCACGAAGGGTAACGGTTGCGCGAGTCCACACAGGGCTCCACCCAAGGGCAACGGTTGCGCGAGTCCACACAGGGCTCCACCCACGAAGGGTCCACGAAGAAGCAACCTTGTCTATCCCACCATGGCCATCGCCCACACAGGACTTGCCTCACTAGTGGTAGATCTTCACGAAGTAGGCGATCTCCTTGCCCTTACAAACTCCTTGGTTCAACTCCACAATCTTGTCGGAGGCTCCCAAGTGACACCTAGCCAATCTAGGAGACACCACTCTCCAAGAAGTAACAAATGGTGTGTAGGTAATGAACTCCTTGCTCTTGTGCTTCAAATGATAGTCTCCCCAACACTCAACTCTCTCTCATAGGATTTGGATTTGGTGGAAAGAGGGTTTTTGTGGAAAGCAACTTGGGAAGGCTAGAGATCAAGATTCATATGGTAGGAATGGAATGTCTTGATCTCAACACATGAGTAGGTGGTTCTCTCTCAGAACATATGAGTTGGAATGGTGTGTGTGTGTTCTGATGGCTCTCTCTTATAATGAGAAGGAGGTGGAGGGGTATATGTAGCCTCCACACAAAATCCAACCGTTACATACAATTTACCAATCTCGGTGGGACCGAATCAGAACACTCGGTCTGACCGAAATAGTAAACCTAGTGACCGTTAGGAATTTCAGTGGGACTGACATGCAACTCGGTAGGACCGATTCGGTTAAGGTTTGGGCATAATGTAATCTCGGTGAGACCGATTACACAAACTCGGTGTGACCGAATTTGGTAATTAGCAAACCAAAGAGTTGGTCAGGCAAACTCGGTGGGACCGATTTGCTCTTTCGGTGAGACCGAGTGGAACTCGGTGAGACCGAAAAGTTACAAAGGGGAAACACTGAGTTTACATTGCAATCTCGGTGGGACCGATTCGCTCTTTCGGTAAGACTGAAAAGTTACGAAAGGGAAACAGAGAGTTTGCAACCCCATCTCGGTGAGACCGAGATCCTTATCGGTAGAACCGAATTGCTAGGGTTTGGCAGTGGCTAATGACAAGTGAAACTCGGTGGTGCCGGATAGGAAGAATCGGTAGGACCGAGTTTGGCTTAGGGTTTAGGTCATATGTGGATATGGGAAAGTAGTTGAGGGTTTTGGAGCATATCACTAAGCACATGAAGCAAGAGGCTCATTAAGCAACACCTCATCCCTCCTTAATAGTATTGGCTTTTCCTAAAGACTCAATGTGATCTTGGATCACTAAAATATAAAATGAAGAGTCTTGAGCTTTTGAGCTTGAGCCAATCCTTTGTCCTTAGCATTTTGAGGGTTCCACTTTCACATCCATGCCATGCCAATCATTGAGCTTTCCTGAAATAATCATCTTGGAATAGCATTAGCTCAATGAGCTATATGTTGTTATGAATTACCAAAACCACCTAGGGATAGTTGCACTTTCAATCTCCCCCTTTTTGGTAATTGATGACAACATATAGATCAAAGCTTCGACAAATGATAATAAGCATGAAATATATCGTCGCTTTGAGAAGTATGTGATTACTAAGAGCTCCCCCTAAATTTGTGCATATTTAAAATTTGCTTTGGACTGCAAATGCACAAAGAGTTAGAGTCATGGGTTACTCTTCCATGTCACATACATCTTGGTGGAGCGCTCAAAATGATAAGAATGAAATACATGCACTCATCACCAAGAATAATGAATGATCACACAAGATAGATAGGATAATGGCATTAAGCAAGCATTAAGTGTAGCTTATGATCAAACACATGATCATCAATGTCTCACAAATAATGACGTAGTATCAAGCACTCAAAAGCAGATAAGTTCAAAAAACCACCAAATAAAGCAAGAAAGAAAAGCAACACTCTCTCTCTCGAAGCCTATGATCTATACATCTTCTCCCCCTTTGGCAACAAGTTACCAAAAAGTTCCTAGAAAATGCATAGCACTAGATCGACGCTCAGGCTTGATCTTCAGGTGGTGGTGGAGTCCGGAGCACTCCAAGGATGAAGCCTTCGGTAGACGTGGTCGGAGTCGAGGCTGAAGTGGATGCTGGAGCTGGTGGAACTGAGGCTGTGGCTGGTGCAGATGTTGTAGCTCTGGTGTCAGCAACTGGCAGTGCAGACGACCTCGGACCTCGTGGCACCCTCGCAAAAGCATCAATCGTGGTCCTGCCTCTCCTCTCATTCATGTCCTCCTGGAGCTGCTCCACGGCAGTCTGTATCTCTGTCACCTTGATGTCCAAGTCATAGAACCTCTGTTACATGATCCTCTCTAAACTCGCCTGGTTCTGAGTCAGGGTGGCTATACTCTGCTCAATCCGCAGGGTGGACGCAATCAGGTAACCAAGCTGCTCTTGTTTGGTTTTCAGGAAGTAATTAGATGCCTCCGCTTGAGTAGGCATCCTGGCAGCTTTCTCCTTCTCCGCCTTCTCCTTCTGAGCTTGTGCATGGGCAGATGATGGTTCATTCTCAGTCATAACAACTTGATTATCTTCGAAATCTGGACGGATGGGCAGGTGTTCCTTATCCAACAAATATACGCCCGTGCCCATCTTGGAGTTGATGAGCTCCTGAATCTGAGGGGCATATCCACAGCTCCTCTTCTGATCTGCCGCAGTCCTTTTGATTGTTTCCACTATGAGGCTCATGACTTTGAATTTTTGAGGCACGTCAAAGACATGAAGCAAATTGATCGTGTGACCTCTGATCATCTTGTGATCTCCAGACTTGGGCAGAAGGGTGTGCCTAAGGATCCAGTTGATCGTAGGCAATCCTGATAGCAGGTAATGCACTGAGCCAAACTTGAACGTGTCAAGTGCTTCATTCGGAATCTCCTTGTACATGTTGGACATGGAGTTGTGGTCCATCTTTTTCTTGGCATAAATGTCCAAGTCATCTGCTTGCTCCTCTGGGACATTGATCAGCTTCGCCCATTCCTCAACAGTAGAGTGGTACCTTGTACCCTCTGACATCCATGTGATCCTGCCATCCGGATAAAAGTGTGCTGTGGAGTAGAATTGCATGATTAGCTCCTCGTTCCACTTTGTGAGCTTCTGCCCAACAAAGTCTGCAACTCCACACGCACTAAAGTTGTCAAATACTCCAGGGTAGTACTCTTCATTGTCCTTGATATAGGTCCAGTCGACCCATCTCATGTCACATACAATTGGCTTCTTGTCAAGTAGCACTGTCTCATAGAAATCCTGCTGCTCCTTGGTATGAAACCTGTAGTCCACTGCAGTCCTTCTCCTAGAAGCATATGGATCTGCTTCTCTCCACTTCCTGAGCCCTGAGTCTCTCCTGAGCTTCATATCCTCAGCCACAGGATGAGCATCGTTGTGGTCTGGGATCTTGGGCTTGAGCTTCCGAAGGACATTCTCTTCCTCTTCCTCTGCAGCTTCAGGCACTGGGGCCTTGTTCTTCTCAGTGGCTGGGATGCTTCTTGTGTTTCTCTTTGGTGCACTCTTAGGCTTAGATGCAGCCTTAGGTGCTTCCTTGGGCTTGGATGCAGCTCCCCCTGACCTTATGGCATCTCCCATTAGCTTGGGTGCCTTGGGCGCTGGTGCAGCTGCCTCTTCTTCCTCTTCCTCTTCCATGATGGAAGCTTTGCCAAGCACTCTAGCCACAGTCTTCTTCACCCTCTCCTTCCTTTTCTTGCCCTCAGCTGCAGCTGGCTCTTGGGAAGTGGGCTTCTCAGTTGAGGCTCTAGCCTTTGACATGGGCTGCCTGCCTGCTGGCCTTTTGATTTTCAGACCTGGCTTAGTGCCTTGAGCTGGTTCAATTCTCTTGGAAGTGGCCTCTTCCTCTGCCACATAGTCCTCATCTTCAGAGTCTGAAGTTTTCTTCTTCCTTTGTCTCGTGGCAGCCTTTGGCAAATTGCTAGGAGTGCTCCTGCTGCCTTCATCAGATGAACTGGAGGGACTAGTGCCCTCACTCATCACCACTTGCTGCTCTGACAGATTCTGGCTATCACTCTGGTCTGACATGCTGCAAACTGACTGCTGACCCTGTGAATAGATTATAGAGGAGATAGAGTGGATGAGCATCACAAAATGCAGAGATTTTGCAAAAAGAATGATCCAAAAACTTAGTTTTAGTTTCCCACTGAAATCATCTCGGATCTACCGATTTTCAAACTCGGTGATACCGAAGCAGTTTTGGAACCTAAACTAGTGAACTCGGTAGGACCGAGTCACAGTTCGGTGGCACCGAGACTGCTAGGGTTTCACTGAGTTCAAAAATCGGTCACACGGATAAGTAATTCTTGGTCAGACCGAGTCTCACTTGTGCAATGGCATAAGCCAAATCGGTGGGACCGAGTTTTTCAACTCGGTGGGTCCGAGATAGTTTCGGCGGAAACCTAAACCTAGAATTTTCGAATCAAACCTAATCTATGAGCGTTTTGACTGGATAGAAGTTTATCAAACGTGGCTAGAAACAATATGATCACAATGTGCTAGGAATCAGATTGAGGAATAGCACAAAGATCAAGTCCATACCCTAGTTCGGCGGGGACTTGCTACGGCGGCAACGGCGGGGCAGAATTCCCGTTGACGGTGATGGAGACCAGCGACTGGAGGCTGCTGGCGACGAGAAGACGATCCGGAGACCTCGAGGGCAGAGCAGGCTATCGCGCGGGCGAAGGGGTTCGGAGAAATTTCCAAATTTTGCCCGTGACTATATATAGCCCGCCCCTGTCGGTGTGACCGAGTGGAACAACTCGGTGGCACCGAGATTCATAACTGCGTGCAGTTACTGAAACTCGGTGTGACCGAAAGGTTCAAATCGGTTGCACCGAGATCGAAAACCTAGATCAACTTAATGATCTCGGTAGGACCGAAAGTGGAGTATCGGTCAGACCGAGAATCATAAAGAGGTTTTGGAAGTTTAAGTCTATGACAAATCGGGGACTCCGAGCGCTCCTCACACAGAGTGGTTCGAATCTGACTTGATCAAATTTTGTGATGCAGCATGAATAGAGTTTGAGACGAGAAAAGCATAGATAGCTAGAGGACGTTCTTAGGCATTCTTGTCCATCCACTTGGCAAAAGAGGATAAAACCAAGCAATCAAAACAACAAGTGGATGTCCTCGAATGAGTAAAATATGCAATCAGCATGCTCACACAATAAGATGGCAAATGAAATATGTGGCAAGGCATGCACAACCAACTCTAGCATTTATCAAGCAATTTGCGATGACTAGGTCATCTATATATGAGTACATTGACTTAGGAGTCAAGTGAGAACACTTGATCATAGGTCATACTCATCGTTTAAGCTCAAGTGGGGTTACCACTTTTACATAAAGCATTGTTGTGTTCACATCTTTAGAGTTGCTTTAGCTCAAGTCTTAGAGTAAAGCTCCCCCTAGATGTGATATCCCCCCTAAGAGGGATGAACTAACCTTGGGTTTTGTCGATGATGACTTCATGTAGATATTGAAGATGTGGATGCTCAATGTTGATGTAGATCTCTTGGAGCTATCCATTTGAGTGAATTGCACTTTCAATACCTACATGGGTTAGTCCCACAAGGAACAAACAAGGATATCCATAGACATAGAGTGATGCACACAAAAGATGATGTCCATGAAAACTTTTAGGTTACCTTGTCCCTTGTCTTACCAACAAGAGGGTTTGTGACTCCTTGAACTAGTGCAAGATGTGGAAGTTGATTGCACTTGTTCTTGCCAAAATGATAAGAGTGAAGTATGTTGGCGGAGTCACCCTCAAGAACTCTCTAGTTCTTCTTATTTTGGATCCACATCATCTTGATGGGAATCCTTGGAGTTGTAGTCGTACTTGATGAAGTGGAACTTGAAGTAGTCTTGGGAATCCACTTGACTAAGGTCTTATGAGCTTCTTCAAATGCATCAATTTCCTCTTGAAGCTTGTCCTTGCCTTTTTGCTCGTAGTCTTGTGGTGGAAGATCATCTTGAGCTTGTGTCCCCTTGAAAGAAGTATACTTCTCTTGTTGAGGGACAAACTTTGTCTTGGGGTATTGATCTTCTTCCCATTCAACTCCATTGGCATTGAACTTTCGTTCAAAACCAACACCTTGATTCTTCCGGTGCATTCCTTGCTTGCGCACAATTTCCTCGAATTGCTTACTCCCGGCAAGGCTTTTGTACACTCCTTTCTCTATAATTCCCTTCAATAAGCTATTTTCTTGCTCAAGTGTAACTTGGCTAAGAGAATCATTAGTGGAATCAAGAGAACTACTAGAAGCAACAATATTGGATTTAGCATGATCATTGTTACTACTAGAGGAAGAATCTTTCTTGTTAGACTTGACTTGAGGCATGTAAGTGGATAAGAGTAAACGCTTGGCAATGTAAGAACAACTTTTCTTGCGGAGATCATCATTGATTGCCTTTAAGAACTCATGCTCTTGCTCAAGACTGAGCTTTTCAAAGCGTAGTTTCTCATGAGCTCTTAAAAGTTCTCGATGATCTTCGAAGATAGTGTCATGACCTAACTTAAGAGTTTTTAGTTCTTTAGTTAGAGCCTCAATCTTCTCCTTATCATTGTCACTCGTGTTAGCATGATTAATTGGTCTTTCATCATAGTATTCATCACTAGAGTTGTCTGTTGGGTTTCGTAGTAATTTCAAAAAAATTCCTACGCACACGCAAGATCATGTGATGCATAGCAACGAGAGGGGAGAGTGTTGTCTATGTACCCAACGTAGACCGACTGCGGAAGCGCTGACACGACGTAGAGGAAGTAGTCATACGTCTTCACGATCCAACCGATCAAGCACCGAAACTACGACACCTCCGAGTTCGAGCACACGTTCAGCTCGATGACGATCCCCGGACTCCGATCCAGCAAAGTGTCAGGGAAGAGTTCCGTCAGCACGACAGCGTGATGACGATCTTGATAAACTACAGCAGCAGGGCTTCGCCTAAACTCCGCTACAGTATTATCGAGGAATATGGTGGCAGGGGGCACCGCACACGGCTAAGGAATAGATCACGTGGATCAACTTGTGTCTTTCTGGGGTGCCTCTGCCTCAGTATATAAAGGAGCCAAGGGGGAGGGGGGCGTCGGCCAAGGAGGAGGGCGCAGGAGGAGTCCTACTCCTTCCGGGAGTAGGACTCCCCCCCCCCAATCCTATTCCAACTAGGATTCCCAAAGGGGGAAAGAGAGAGAGGGGGGCCGGCCACCTTCTCCTAGTCCTAATAGGACTAGGGGAGGGGGGAGGTGCGCAACCACCTTGGGCTGCCCCTTTCTCCTTTCCACTAAGGCCCATGAAGGCCCATATGGCTCCCGGGGGGGTTCCGGTAACCTCCCGGTAACCCGGTAAAATCCCGATTTCACCCGGAACACTTCCGATGTCCAAACATAGGCTTCCAATATATTAATCTTTACGTCTCGACCATTTCGAGACTCCTCGTCATGTCCGTGATCACATCCGGGACTCCGAACAACCTTCGGTACATCAAAATGCATAAACTCATAATATAACTGTCATCGTAACCTTAAGCGTGCGGACCCTACGGGTTCGAGAACAATGTAGACATGACCGAGACACGTCTCCGGTCAATAACCAATCGCGGGACCTGGATGCCCATATTGGTTCCTACATATTCTACGAAGATCTTTATCGGTCAGACCGCATAACAACATACATTGTTCCCTTTGTCATCGGTATGTTACTTGCCC
Source organism: Triticum aestivum (assembly GCF_018294505.1). NCBI lineage: Eukaryota > Viridiplantae > Streptophyta > Magnoliopsida > Poales > Poaceae > Triticum > Triticum aestivum. The sequence goes on from NC_057797.1 coordinate 196,613,548, forward strand.
GAGATTCGATCGTCGGTATCCAATACCTAGTTCAATCTCGTTACCGGCAAGTCTCTTTACTCGTTCCGTAATACATCATCTCACAACTAACATATTAGTTGTAATGCTTTCAAGGCTTATGTGATGTGTATTACCGAGAGGGCCCAGAGATACCTCTCCGACAATCGGAGTGACAAATCCTAATCTCGAAATACGCCAACCCAACATCTACCTTTGGAGACACCTGTAATGCTCCTTTATAATCACCCAGTTACGTTGTGACATTTGGTAGCACCCAAAGTGTTCCTCCGGCAAACGGGAGTTGCATAATCTCATAGTCATAGGAACATGTATAAGTCATGAAGAAAGCAATAGCAACATACTAAACGATCGGGTGCTAAGCTAATGGAATGGGTCATGTCAATCAGATCATTCAACTAATGATGTGACCTCGTTAATCAAATAACAACTCATTGTTCATGGTCAGGAAACATAACCATCTTTGATTAACGAGCTAGTCAAGTAGAGGCATACTAGTGACACTTTGTTTGTCTATGTATTCACACATGTATTATGCTTCCGGATAATACAATTCTAGCATGAATAATAAACGTTTATCATGATTATAAGGAAATAAATAATCACTTTATTATTGCCTCTAGGGCATATTTCCTTCAGTCTCCCACTTGCACTAGAGTCAATAATCTAGATTACACTGTAATGATTCTAACACCCATGGAGCCTTGGTGTTGATCATGTTTTGCTTGTGGAAGAGGCTTAGTCAACGGGTCTGCAACATTCAGATCCGTATGTATCTTGCAAATCTCTATGTCTCCCACCTGGACTAGATCCCGGATGGAGTTGAAGCGTCTCTTGATGTGTTTGGTCCTTTTGTGAAATCTGGATTCCTTTGCCAAGGCAATTGCACCAGTATTATCACAAATGATTTTCATTGGACCCGATGCATTAGGTATGACACCTAGATCGGATATGAACTCCTTCATCCAGACTCCTTCGTTTGCTGCTTCCGAAGCAGCTATGTACTCCGCTTCACATGTAGATCCCGCTACGACACTTTGTTTAGAACTGCACCAACTGACAGCTCCACCGTTTAATGTAAACACGTATCCGGTTTGGGATTTAGAATCGTCCGGATCAGTGTCAAAGCTTGCATCAACGTAACCTTTTACGGTGAGCTCTTTGTCACCTCCATATACGAGAAACATATCCTTAGTCCTTTTCAGGTATTTCAGGATGTTCTTGACCGTTGTCCAGTGATCCACTCCTGGATTACTTTGGTACCTCCCTGCTAAACTTATAGCAAGGCATACATCAGGTCTGGTACATAGCATTGCATACATGATAGATCCTATGGCTGATGCATAGGGAACATCTTTCATATTCTCTCTATCTTCTGCAGTGGTCGGGCATTGAGTCTTACTCAACTTCACACCTTGTAACACAGGCAAGAACCCTTTCTTTGCTTGATCCATTTTGAAAGTCCAATTAAGCGTCTTGATCTATCTCTATAGATCTTAATGCCTAATATGTAAGCAGCTTCACCGAGGTCTTTCATTGAAAAACTTTTATTCAAGTATCCCTTTATGCTATCCAGAAATTCTATATCATTTCCAATCAGCAATATGTCATCCACATATAATATCAGAAATGCTACAGAGCTCCCACTCACTTTCTTGTAAATACAGGCTTCTCCGAAAGTCTGTATAAAACCAAATGCTTTGATCACACTATCAAAATGTTTATTCCAACTCCGAGAGGCTTGCACCAGTCCATAAATGGATCGCTGGAGCTTGCACACTTTGTTAGCTCCCTTTGGATCGACAAAACCTTCCGGTTGCATCATATACGACTCTTCTTCCAGAAATCCATTCAAGAATGCAGTTTTGACATCCATCTGCCAAATTTCATAATCATAAAATGCGGCAATCGCTAACATGATTCGGATGGACTTAAGCATCGCTACGGGTGAGAAGGTCTCATCGTAGTCAATCCCTTGAACTTGCCGAAAACCTTTTGCGACAAGTCGAGCTTTGTAGACAGTAACATTACCATCAGCGTCAGTCTTCTTCTTAAAGATCCATTTATTCTCAATTGCTTGCCGATCATCGGGCAAGTCAACCAAAGTCCATACTTTGTTCTCATACATGGATCCCATCTCAGATTTCATGGCTTCAAGCCACTTTGCGGAATCTGGGCTCACCATCGCTTCTTCATAGTTCGTAGGTTCATCATGATCTAGTAGCATGACTTCCAGAACAGGATTACCGTACCACTCTGGTGCGTATCTTACTCTGGTTGATCTACGAGGTTCAATAGTATCTTGATCTGAAGTTTCATGATCATTATCATTGGCTTCCTCACTAACTGGTGTAGGTGTCACTGAAACAGTTTTCTGTGATGAACTACTTTCCAGTAAGGGAGCAGGTACAGTTACCTCGTCAAGTTCTACTTTCCTCCCACTCACTTCTTTCGAGAGAAACTCCTTCTCTAGAAAGGATCCATTCTTAGCAACGAATGTCTTGCCTTCGGATCTGTGATAGAAGGTGTACCCAACGGTTTCCTTTGGGTATCCTATGAAGACACATTTCTCCGATTTGGGTTCGAGCTTATCAGGTTGAAGCTTTTTCACATAAGCATCGCAGCCCCAAACTTTAAGAAACGACAACTTTGGTTTCTTGCCAAACCACAGTTCATAAGGCGTCGTCTCAACGGATTTTGATGGTGCCCTATTTAACGTGAATGCGGCCGTCTCTAAAGCATAACCCCAAAATGATAGTGGTAAATCTGTAAGAGACATCATAGATCGTACCATATCTAGTAAAGTACGATTACGACGTTCGGATACACCATTACGCTGTGGTGTTCCGGGTGGCATGAGTTGCGAAACTATTCCACAGTTTTTCAAATGTACACCAAACTCGTAACTCAAATATTCTCCTCCACGATCAGATCGTAGAAACTTTATTTTCTTGTTACGATGATTTTCAACTTCACTCTGAAATTCTTTGAACTTTTCAAATGTTTCAGACTTATGCTTCATTAAGTAGATATATCCATATCTGCTTAAATCATCTGAGAAGGTGAGAAAATAACGATATCCGCCACGAGCCTCAATATTCATCGGACCACATACATCGGTATGTATGATTTCCAACAAATCTGTTGCTCTCTCCATAGTACCGGAGAATGGTGTTTTAGTCATCTTGCCCATGAGGCACGGTTCGCAAGTACCAAGTGATTCATAATCAAGTGGTTCCAAAAGTCCATCAGTATGGAGTTTCTTCATGCGCTTTACACCGATATGACCTAAACGACAGTGCCACAAATAAGTTGCACTTTCATTATCAACTCTGCATCTTTTGGCTTCAACATTATGAATATGTGTATTACTACTATCGAGATTCAATAAAAATAGACCACTCTTCAAGGGTGCATGACCATAAAAGATATTACTCATATAAATAGAACAACCATTATTCTCTGATTTAAATGAATAACCGTCTCACATTAAACAAGATCCAGATATAATGTTCATGCTCAACGCTGGCACCAAATAACAATTATTTAGGTCTAATATTAATCCCGAAGGTAGATGTAGAGTTAGCGTGCCGACCGCGATCACATCGACTTTGGAACCGTTTCCCACGCGCATCGTCACCTCGTCCTTTGCCAGCGCCCGCTTATTCCGTAGTCCCTGTTTCGAGTTGCAAATATTAGCAACAGAACCAGTATCAAATACCCAGGTGCTACTGCGAGCTCTAGTAAGGTACACATCAATAACATGTATATCACATATACCTTTGTTCACCTTGCCATCCTTCTTATCCGCCAAATACTTGGGGCAGTTCCGCTTCCAGTGACCAGTCTGCTTGCAGTAGAAGCACTCAGTTTCATGCTTAGGTCCAGACTTGGGCTTCTTCTCCTGAGCAGCAACTTGCTTGCCGTTCTTCTTGAAGTTCCCCTTCTTCTTCCCTTTGCCTTTTTTCTTGAAACTAGTGGTTTTGTTAACCATCAACACTTGATGCTCCTTCTTGATTTCTACCTCCGCAGCTTTCAGCATTGCGAAGAGCTCGGGAATAGTCTTGTTCATCTCTTGCATATTATAGTTCATCACGAAGCTCTTGTAGCTTGGTGGCAGTGATTGGAGAATTCTGTCAATGACGCAATCATCCGGAAGATTAACTCCCAATTGAATCAAGTGATTATTATACCCAGACATTTTGAGTATATGCTCACTGACAGAACTGTTCTCCTCCATCTTGCAGCTATAGAACTTATTGGAGACCTCATATCTCTCAATTTGGGCATTTGCTTGAAATATTAACTTCAACTCTAGTCTTCTTCTTCGAGCTCTCTATGACATATTTAAAAACCCCATCTTTAGATCTCCCAACCACCGTTGGAAGGCCTAAATATCGCTCACTCAAAGCCTCAGACTCAATCTCAATGGCCAACTTGAGAGCCTCCTTTTGCCCCTCCGAGCATCCCTTCCCAAAGAAAATAGAGGACTTGTTCATATTCACCTTTTGCCCCGAAGCAACCTCATACACCTCCAAAATGGCTTTCAACTTCTCAAGATTGGCCGCTGACCCCTGGAGGAAAACGATACTGTCATCAGCAAATAGAAGATGTGTCACTTGGGGGGCCAGTGCTCCCGAACGACACCCCCTTCAACTCATGCTCCTCCTGAGCCTGCTTTAACAAGGCAGAGAAGCCTTCCACACAGAACAAGAACAGGTAAGGGGACAGGGGGTCCCCTTGTCGCAATCCTCTGGATGGGCAAAATCTCCGTGAGTAACCTCCATTGAGCTTCACCACAAAATTGGCAGAGGTGACGCATCGCATAATCATAGCTATCCAACCAGCCTCAAAACCAAAGTGAGCCAACATCTGTTCCAGAAAGATCCACTCCATCCTATCATACGCCTGCGTCATGTCGAGTTTGACGGCGCAGAGGGGTCTCTTCCTTTTCCTAGTCCTGATCGCGTGTACACACTCGTAGGCCACAAGAACGTTGTCAGTAATAAGCCGTCCGGGAACAAAGGCACTTTGTTCTTCAGAGATGAGAACCGGCAGGATCAACTTGAGCCTATTGGCAAGAACCTTGGACGCGATCTTGTACAAGAAGTTGCACAGACTGATAGGGCGAAATTGGGCCAGCAGCTCCGGTGAGCAGCCACACCAGCCAGAAAGTCCTTGACAACGCGGCACACATCATCCTTAACAAGCGACCAGTGTCGCTGGTAAAACAACGCCGGAAGGCCGTCCGGGCCCGGCGCCTTCGTCGGCCCCATTTGGAATAAGGCTGTCTCCACCTCCTCATCTGAAACCGGAGCAATTAGCTTGGTGTTCATTGCAGGCGAGACCACTTCATTGATGTTTCCAAGGACAACTTCAGCATTCGTAGATCCTTCTGAGGTGAAGAGCTGCTCATAGAAATCAGCCGCCATCTCCCTCATGTCCTCGTTTACCTCGCACTTAGATCCATCCGCACGCCGTAGCGCCCTGACAGTGTTTTTCCTCCTCCTGTGAGACGCCCGCCCCTGGAAGTACTTTGTATTCATATCACCCGCCTGCAGCCAATCCACACGGGATCGTTGGCGCTGAAGCAGCTCCTCCCTGGCATAAGTCTCACGAAGTTGTTCCTCTATCTCACGCACCTCCCATGAGTTGTCCGACCCTAGACCTCTGAACTTGGCCTTCTGTAGCTGATCCTTGAGATGCACTAGCTGCTTGCGGACCGAACCAAAGACTCTCCTGCCCCAATCCTGCATTCCGGCCGTCATGCCCTTAATGCGGCTACAAACTGCCGCTAGTCCGGACTCCCCTGTAGAGGCTCAGGCCCACTGCTCAGCCACCATTGCCTCGTAGCCTTCATGCCGTGTCCATGCTTCCTCGAATTGAAAGAGCCGTTCTTGCCGGGGTTCAAGCGTTGGAGCCGTCTCCAAAACACGAACCACCAGAGCCACGTGATCTGACTCCTCCGTGATGATATGCTCCACAAACGTACTGGGGAACATGGCCAAGAACTCGTCGGAGCACGTACCCCGATCCAAACGCACCTGAATGTTGTCATTGTCGCTTCGCTTGTTATCCCAGGTGAAAGGATAGCCAGTAAAGCCAAGATCCGCAAGGCCACAATCATCAAGGCAGTCCCTGAATGATTCCATCTGCAGAAAACCCCTCAGATTCCCTCCCTTCTGCTCCGAGTGAAAGAGGATCTCATTGAAATCCCCAATACACAGCCACGGCAGATTATCCTGCCTCTTCAGATACCGAAGGGCATCCCATGATTTGCCTCTGCGTTCAACATCCGCTTCCCCATAGAATCCAGTGATCCTAAAGGTTTTGCCCTCACTGACCACCTCAGCATCGAGAAAATATTGGCACCATGGCCTTATCGTGACATGTACATGATCCCTCCACCAGAGGGTAAGCCCTCCACTTTTACCGTTGCAGTCCACGGCCACACCACACCTGAAGCCCAAACTCCACTTGAGCTTGTCCATAGCCCTCGCTCGCTTCTTCGTTTCACTCAGAAACGCCACCACTGGGTTGTGCGACCTAATCAGGTCGCGCAGTTCGCCCACTGTCGAGTCCAACCCCAGTCCCTGACAGTTCCAGACAAGGATATTCATTGCTCCCGACGGCCCTGGGCCCCAGGGTCCGCCGATCTACCATGGTCATCAGAGATACGATCGAACACTATCGACGTTTTTGAAGGAAATATGCCCTAGAGGCAATAATAAAGTGATTATTTATTTCCTTATAATCATGATAAATGTTTATTATTCATGCTAGAATTGTATTTACCGGAAACATAATACATGTGTGAATACATAGACAAACATAGTGTCACTAGTATGCCTCTACTTGACTAGCTCGTTAATCAAAGATGGTTATGTTTCCTAACCATGAACAATGAGTTGTTATTTGATTAACGAGGTCACATCATTAGTAGAATGATCTGATTGACATGACCCATTCCATTAGCTTAGCACCCGATCGTTTAGTATGTTGCTATTGCTTTCTTCATGACTTATACATGTTCCTATGACTATGAGATTATGCAACTCCCGTTTACCGGAGGAACACTTTGGGTACTACCAAACGTCACAACGTAACTGGGTGATTATAAAGGAGTACTACAGGTGTCTCCAATGGTCAATGTTGGGTTGGCGTATTTCGAGATTAGGATTTGTCACTCCGATTGTCGGAGAGGTATCTCTGGGCCCTCTCGGTAATACACATCACATAAGCCTTGCAAGCATTACAACTAATATGTTAGTTGTGAGATGATGTATTACGGAACGAGTAAAGAGACTTGCCGGTAACGAGATTGAACTAGGTATTGGATACCGACGATCGAATCTCGGGCAAGTAACATACCGATGACAAAGGGAACAACGTATGCTGTTATGCGGTCTGACCGATAAAGATCTTCGTAGAATATGTAGGAGCCAATATGGGCATCCAGGTCCCGCTATTGGTTATTGACCGGAGACGTGTCTCGGTCATGTCTACATTGTTCTCGAACCCGTAGGGTCCGCACGCTTAAGGTTACGATGACAGTTATATTATGAGTTTATGCATTTTGATGTACCGAAGGTTGTTCGGAGTCCCGGATGTGATCACGGACATGACGAGGAGTCTCGAAATGGTCGAGACATAAAGATTGATATATTGGAAGCCTATGTTTGGACATCGGAAGTGTTCCGGGTGAAATCGGGATTTTACCGGGTTACCGGGAGGTTACCGGAACCCCCCGGGAGCCATATGGGCCTTCATGGGCCTTGGTGGAAAGGAGAAAGGGGCAGCCCAAGGGGGCTGCGCGCCTCCCCCCTTCCCCTAGTCCTATTAGGACTAGGAGAGGTGGCCGGCCACCCCTCTCCCTCTTTCCCCCTTGGGGAATCCTAGTTGGAATAGGATTGGGGGGGGGGAGTCCTACTCCCGGTAGGAGTAGGACTCCTCCTGCGCCCTCCTCCTTGGCCGGCGCCCCTCTCCCCCCCTTGGCTCCTTTATATACTGAGGTAGAGGCACCCCAAACACACAAGTTGACACAAGTTGATCCACGTGATCGATTCCTTAGCCGTGTGCGGTGCCCCCTGCAACCATATTCCTCGATAATACTGTAGCGGAGTTTAGGCGAAGCCCTGCTGCTGTAGTTCATCAAGATCGTCACCACGCCGTCGTGCTGAGGGAACTCTTCCCCGACACTTTGCTGGATCGGAGTCCGGGGATCGTCATCAAGCTGAACGTGTGCTCGAACTCGGAGGTGCCGTAGTTTCGGTGCTTGATCGGTTGGATCGTGAAGACGTACGACTACTTCCTCTACGTCGTGTCATCGCTTCCGCAGTCGGTCTGCGTAGGGTACGTAGACAATACTCTCCCCCTCGTTGCTATGCATCACATGATCTTGCGTGTGCGTAGGAAATTTTTTGAAATTACTACGAAACCCAACAGTGGTATCCGAGCCTAGGTTATTTATGTTGATGTTATATGCACGAGTAGAACACAAGTGAGTTGTGGACGATACAAGTCATACTGCCTACCAGCATGTCATACTTTGGTTCGGCGGTATTGTTGGACGAGACGACCCGGACCAACCTTACGCGTACGCTTACGCGAGACCGGTTCCCTCGACGTGCTTTGCACAGAGATGGCTTGCGGGCGACTGCCTCTCCAACTTTAGTTGAACCAAGTATGGCTACGCCCGGTCCTTGCGAAGGTTAAAACGGAGTCTATTTGACAAACTATCGTTGTGGTTTTGATGCGTAGGTGAGATTGGTTCTTACTTAAGCCCGTAGCAGCCACGTAAAACATGCAACAACAAAGTAGAGGACGTCTAACTTGTTTTTGCAGGGCATGTTGTGATGTGATATGGTCAAGGCATGATGCTGAATTTTATTGTATGAGATGATCATGTTTTGTAACCAAGTTATCGGCAACTGGCAGGAGCCATATGGTTGTCGCTTTATTGTATGCAATGCAATCGCGATGTAATGCTTTACTTTATTACTAAACGGTAGTGATAGTCGTGGAAGCATAAGATTGGCGAGACGACAACGATGCTACGATGGAGATCAAGGTGTCGCGCCGGTGACGATGGTGATCATGACGGTGCTTCGGAGATGGAGATCACAAGCACAAGATGATGATGGCCATATCATATCACTTATATTGATTGCATGTGATGTTTATCTTTTTATGCATCTTATCTTGCTTTGATTGACGGTAGCATTATAAGATGATCTCTCACTAAATTATCAAGAAGTGTTCTCCCTGAGTATGCACCGTTGCCAAAGTTCGTCGTGCCCAGACACCACGTGATGATCGGGTGTGATAAGCTCTACGTCCATCTACAACGGGTGCAAGCCAGTTTTGCACACGCAGAATACTCAGGTTAAACTTGACGAGCCTAGCATATGCAGATATGGCCTCGGAACACGGAGACCGAAAGGTCGAGCGTGAATCATATAGTAGATATGATCAACATAACGATGTTCACCATTGAAAACTACTCCATCTCACGTGATGATCGGTTATGGTTTAGTTGATTTGGATCACGTGATCACTTAGAGGATTAGAGGGATATCTATCTAAGTGGGAGTTCTTTAGTAATATGATTAATTGAACTTAAAATTTATCATGAACTTAGTCCCTGATAGTATCTTGCTTGTTTATGTTGATTGTAGATAGATGGCTCGTGCTGTTGTTCCGTTAAATTTTAATGCGTTCCTTGAGAAAGCAAAGTTGAAAGATGATGGTAGCAATTACACGGACTGGGTCCGTAACTTGAGGATTATCCTCATTGCTGCACAGAAGAATTACGTCCTGGAAGCACCGCTGGGTGCCAGGCCTGCTGCTGGAGCAACGCCAGATGTTATGAACGTCTGGCAGAGCAAAGCTGATGACTACTCGATAGTTCAGTGTGCCATGCTTTACGGCTTAGAATCGGGACTTCAACGACGTTTTGAACGTCATGGAGCATATGGGATGTTCCAGGAGTTGAAGTTAATATTTCAAGCAAATGCCCAGATTGAGAGATATGAAGTCTCCAATAAGTTCTATAGCTGCAAGATGGAGGAGAACAGTTCTGTCAGTGAGCATATACTCAAAATGTCTGGGTATAATAATCACTTGATTCAATTGGGAGTTAATCTTCCGGATGATTGCGTCATCGACAGAATTCTCCAATCACTGCCACCAAGCTACAAGAGCTTCGTGATGAACTATAATATGCAAGGGATGAACAAGACAATTCCCGAGCTCTTCGCAATGCTAAAAGCTGCGGAGGTAGAAATCAAGAAGGAGCATCAAGTGTTGATGGTTAACAAAACCACTAGTTTCAAGAAAAAGGGAAAGAAGAAGGGGAACTTCAAGAAGAACGGCAAGCAAGTTGCTGCTCAAGAGAAGAAACCCAAGTCTGGACCTAAGCCTGAAACTGAGTGCTTCTACTGCAAGCAGACTGGTCACTGGAAGCGGAACTGCCCCAAGTATTTGGCGGATAAGAAGGATGGCAAGGTGAACAAAGGTATATATGATATACATGTTATTGATGTGTACCTTACTAGAGCTCGCAGTAGCACCTGGGTATTTGATACTGGTTCTGTTGCTAATATTTGCAACTCGAAACAGGGACTACAGAATAAGCGGGCACTGGCAAAGGACGAGGTGACGATGCGCGTGGGAAACGGTTCCAAAGTCGATGTGATCGCGGTCGGCACGCTACCTCTACATCTACCTTCGGGATTAATATTAGACCTAAATAATTGTTATTTGGTGCCAGCGTTGAGCATGAACATTATATCTGGATCTTGTTTAATGCGAGACGGTTATTCATTTAAATCAGAGAATAATGGTTGTTCTATTTATATGAGTAATATCTTTTATGGTCATGCACCCTTGAAGAGTGGTCTATTCTTATTGAATCTCGATAGTAGTAATACACATATTCATAATGTTGAAACCAAAAGATGCAGAGTTGATAATGAAAGTGCAACTTATTTGTGGCACTGTCGTTTAGGTCATATCGGTGTAAAACGCATGAAGAAACTCCATACTAATGGACTTTTGGAACCACTTGATTATGAATCACTTGGTACTTGCGAACCGTGCCTCATGGGCAAGATGACTAAAACACCGTTCTCCGGTACTATGGAGAGAGCAACAGATTTGTTGGAAATCATACATACCGATGTATGTGGTCCGATGAATATTGAGGCTCGTGGCGGATATCGTTATTTTCTCACCTTCACAGATGATTTGAGCAGATATGGATATATCTACTTAATGAAGCATAAGTCTGAAACATTTGAAAAGTTCAAAGAATTTCAGAGTGAAGTTGAAAATCATCGTAACAAGAAAATAAAGTTTCTACGATCTGATCGTGGAGGAGAATATTTGAGTTACGAGTTTGGTGTACATTTGAAAAACTGTGGAATAGTTTCACAACTCACGCCACCCGGAACACCACAGCGCAATGGTGTGTCCGAACGTCGTAATCGTACTTTACTAGATATGGTGCGATCTATGATGTCTCTTACAGATTTACCGCTATCATTTTGGGGTTATGCTTTAGAGACGGCCGCATTCACGTTAAATAGGGCACCATCAAAATCCGTTGAGACGACGCCTTATGAACTATGGTTTGGCAAGAAACCAAAGTTGTCGTTTCTTAAAGTTTGGGGCTGCGATGCTTATGTGAAAAAGCTTCAACCTGATAAGCTCGAACCCAAATCGGAGAAATGTGTCTTCATAGGATACCCAAAGGAAACTGTTGGGTACACCTTCTATCACAGATCCGAAGGAAAAACATTCGTTGCTAAGAATGGATCATTTCTAGAGAAGGAGTTTCTCTCGAAAGAAGTGAGTGGGAGGAAAGTGGAACTTGACGAGGTAACTGTACCTGCTCCCTTACTGGAGAGTAGTTCATCACAGAAAACTGTTTCAGTGACACCTACACCGGTTAGTGAGGAAGCCAATGATAATGATCATGAAACTTCAGATCAAGATACTACTGAACCACGTAGATCAACCAGAGTGAGATCCGCGCCAGAGTGGTACGGAAATCCTGTTCTGGAAGTCATGCTACTAGATCATGATGAACCTACGAACTATGAAGAAGCGATGGTGAGCCCAGATTCCGCAAAGTGGCTTGAAGCCATGAAATCTGAGATGGGATCCATGTATGAGAACAAAGTATGGACTTTGGTTGACTTGCCCGATGATCGGCAAGCAATTGAGAATAAATGGATCTTTAAGAAGAAGACTGACGCTGATGGTAATGTTACTGTCTACAAAGCTCGACTTGTCGCAAAAGGTTTTCGGCAAGTTCAAGGGATTGACTACGATGAGACCTTCTCACCCGTAGCGATGCTTAAGTCCGTCCGAATCATGTTAGCAATTGCTGCATTTTATGATTATGAAATTTGGCTGATGGATGTCAAAACTGCATTCCTGAATGGATTTCTGGAAGAAGAGTTGTATATGATGCAACCGGAAGGTTTTGTCGATCCAAAGGGAACTAACAAAGTGTGCAAGCTCCAGCGATCCATTTATGGACTGGTGCAAGCATCTCGGAGTTGGAATAAACGTTTTGATAGTGTGATCAAAGCATTTGGCTTTATACAGACTTTCGGAGAAGCCTGTATTTACAAGAAAGTGAGTGGGAGCTCTGTAGCATTTCTGATATTATATGTGGATGACATATTACTGATTGGAAATGATATAGAATTTCTGGATAGCATAAAGGGATACTTGAATAAAAGTTTTTCAATGAAAGACCTCGGTGAAGCTGCTTACATATTAGGCATTAAGATCTATAGAGATAGATCAAAACGCTTAATTGGACTTTCACAAAGCACATACCTTGACAAAATTTTGAAGAAGTTCAAAATGGATCAAGCAAAGAAAGGGTTCTTGCCTGTGTTACAAGGTGTGAAATTGAGTAAGACTCAATGCCCGACCACTGCAGAAGATAGAGAGAATATGAAAGATGTTCCCTATGCATCAGCCATAGGATCTATCATGTATGCAATGCTGTGTACCAGACCTGATGTATGCCTTGCTATAAGTTTAGCAGGGAGGTACCAAAGTAATCCAGGAGTGGATCACTGGACAGCGGTCAAGAACATCCTGAAATACCTGAAAAGGACTAAGGATATGTTTCTCGTATATGGAGGTGACAAAGAGCTCATCGTAAAAGGTTACGTTGATGCAAGCTTTGACACTGATCCGGACGATTCTAAATCGCAAACCGGATACGTGTTTACATTAAACGGTGGAGCTGTCAGTTGGTGCAGTTCTAAACAAAGCGTCGTAGCGGGATCTACATGTGAAGCGGAATACATAGCTGCTTCGGAAGCAGCAAATGAAGGAGTCTGGATGAAGGAGTTCATATCCGATCTAGGTGTCATACCTAGTGCATCGGGTCCAATGAAAATCTTTTGTGACAATACTGGTGCAATTGCCTTGGCAAAGGAATCCAGATTTCACAAAAGGACCAAACACATCAAGAGACGCTTCAACTCCATCCGGGATCTAGTACAGGTGGGAGACATAGAGATTTGCAAGATACATACGGATCTGAATGTTGCAGACCCGTTGACTAAGCCTCTTCCACGAGCAAAACATGATCAGCACCAAGGCTCCATGGGTGTTAGAATCATTACAGTGTAATCTAGATTATTGACTCTAGTGCAAGTGGGAGACTGAAGGAAATATGCCCTAGAGGCAATAATAAAGTGATTATTTATTTCCTTATAATCATGATAAATGTTTATTATTCATGCTAGAATTGTATTTACCGTAAACATAATACATGTGTGAATACATAGACAAACATAGTGTCACTAGTATGCCTCTACTTGACTAGCTCGTTAATCAAAGATGGTTATATTTCCTAACCATGAACAATGAGTTGTTATTTGATTAACGAGGTCACATCATTAGTAGAATGATCTGATTGACATGACCCATTCCATTAGCTTAGCACCCGATCGTTTAGTATGTTGTTATTGCTTTCTTCATGACTTATACATGTTCCTATGACTATGAGATTATGCAACTCCCGTTTACCGGAGGAACACTTTGGGTACTACCAAACGTCACAACGTAACTGGGTGATTATAAAGGAGTACTACAGGTGTCTCCAATGGTCAATGTTGGGTTGGCGTATTTCGAGATTAGGATTTGTCACTCCGATTGTCGGAGAGGTATCTCTGGGCCCTCTCGGTAATACACATCACATAAGCCTTGCAAGCATTACAACTAATATGTTAGTTGTGAGATGATGTATTACGGAACGAGTAAAGAGACTTGCCGGTAACGAGATTGAACTAGGTATTGGATACCGACGATCGAATCTCGGGCAAGTAACATACCGATGACAAAGGGAACAACGTATGCTGTTATGCGGTCTGACCGATAAAGATCTTCGTAGAATATGTAGGAGCCAATATGGGCATCCAGGTCCCGCTATTGGTTATTGACCGGAGACGTGTCTCGGTCATGTCTACATTGTTCTCGAACCCGTAGGGTCCGCACGCTTAAGGTTACGATGACAGTTATATTATGAGTTTATGCATTTTGATGTACCGAAGGTTGTTCGGAGTCCCGGATGTGATCACGGACATGACGAGGAGTCTCGAAATGGTCGAGACATAAAGATTGATATATTGGAAGCCTATGTTTGGACATCGGAAGTGTTCCGGGTGAAATCGGGATTTTACCGGGTTACCGGGAGGTTACCGGAACCCCCCGGGAGCCATATGGGCCTTCATGGGCCTTGGTGGAAAGGAGAAAGGGGCAGCCCAAGGGGGCTGCGCGCCTCCCCCCTTCCCCTAGTCCTATTAGGACTAGGAGAGGTGGCCGGCCACCCCTCTCCCTCTTTCCCCCTTGGGGAATCCTAGTTGGAATAGGATTGGGGGGGGAGTCCTACTCCCGGTAGGAGTAGGACTCCTCCTGCGCCCTCCTCCTTGGCCGGCGCCCCTCTCCCCCCTTGGCTCCTTTATATACTGAGGTAGAGGCACCCCAAACACACAAGTTGACACAAGTTGATCCACGTGATCGATTCCTTAGCCGTGTGCGGTGCCCCCTGCCACCATATTCCTCGATAATACTGTAGCGGAGTTTAGGCGAAGCCCTGCTGCTGTAGTTCATCAAGATCGTCACCACGCCGTCGTGCTGACGGAACTCTTCCCCGACACTTTGCTGGATCGGAGTCCGGGGATCGTCATCAAGCTGAACGTGTGCTCGAACTCGGAGGTGCCGTAGTTTCGGTGCTTGATCGGTTGGATCGTGAAGACGTACGACTACTTCCTCTACGTCGTGTCATCGCTTCCGCAGTCGGTCTGCATAGGGTACGTAGACAATACTCTCCCCCTCGTTGCTATGCATCACATGATCTTGCGTGTGCGTAGGAAATTTTTTGAAATTACTACGAAACCCAACAGTTTTACGTCGAGTATCGCGAACGAAAGTATCATGTCCCTCCTGTATGTCCACATCTCCCTTTGCCACCCACACTTGCCGCGGTCCTCTTTTTCTGCTCTCAAATTCATCCCTGTCACGTCGAGCCATCCCTTCATCCTGCCCCGATCCATGTCTAGACTTTTTTACGTAGTAACCCTTTCGTCTTCCACGCTGTTCATGCATGCTGGACTCACCATACTGCTCAAACCGGCCCGGCCCATCAGCAAAGCGCGCACTGAAGGAGCCCCCCACATTGCTTTTTCCTTTTACGTCCCAGGGCAGGTCCCTTGCAAAGCGGCGCTCCCGCTGAGAGCATCTGTCCAGCAGTCTGTCTCTCAGATCATACTCTCTTCGCTGCTCCAGATTGTTTCTTAGAGCCTGAACATGCACCGACCGATGGGCCCCATGGCCCTTATTCGGACTGTTAACCTCCCCTTCCTGGTGCCCCCCATGACCGCCAGTGCCGTGTCCACCAAACTGAGAGAAATCAGAGCTTAAGTTCCTCTTTGTTGGGAGGTCACGAATCCGGGCACCTTCTTGGTGCTGCCTCCCACTCCCTTCATCCCCAACCTGAGAGTTGCTGAAACTATTTGTACTGCCCGACGCACCGCCACCTTCGCCCTCCTTAGGACCAGTCCTGCCCGGGGATGCCCGCAACCAGCCCCCCCATTGAGAGGAGGAATCCACAGGCGGCTCACATCCCCTCTTTCCGTGAACAAGTTGTCCACATTCAAAGCAGAAATGCGGGACTTTTTCATAGTAAAAATCAAACCATGTCCCCAACTTGTCCTCCTTAGATTGCTTCAAGTAAAACCCTCTGACCAAAGGCTCAAACACTGCTATCTTGGACCTGACCCGCAACTGATTGCCTCTTGCAAAGCCATCTGCATCCACATCAACTCTCACAACCTCACCCAACCAATTGCCCAGTGCCTTCCCGAAAGATTCTGTCCGCTTATTCAGTGGGAGATCTATCACTCGGACCCAGATGTCGACAGAATCGAAGACCATCGCCGATGGCCTCGTCTTCCCTTCGTACTCCTTCAAAACAAGGACACTGAAATCGAACTGCCATGGACCACTTGTGACGCCCCCGATTCAACCGTACACTAATCATACACGCAAACGTGTACGATCAAGATCAGGGACCCACGGGAAGATATCACAACACAACTCTACAAATAAAAAATAAGTCATACAAGCATCATATTACAAGCCAGGGGCCTCGAGGGCTCGAATACAAGAGCTCGATCATAGACGAGTCAGCGGATGCAACAATATCTGAGTACAGACATAAGTTAAACAAGTTTGCCTTCAGAAGGCTAGCACAAACTGGGATACAGATCGAAAGAGGCGCAGGCCTCCTGCCTGGGATCCTCCTAACTACTCCTAGTCGTCGTCAACTGGCAGCACGTAGTAGTAGGCACCTCCGGTGTAGTAGGAGTCGTCGTCGACGGTGGCGTCTGGATCCTGGGCTCCAACATCTGGTTGCGACAACCAGGTAGAAGGGATAGGGGGAAAAGAGGGAGAAAGCAACCGTGAGTACTCATCCAAAGTACTCGCAAGCAAGGAGCTACACTACATATGCATGGGTAAATGTGTAAAGGGCCATATCGGTGGACTGAACTGCAGAAAGCCAGAATAAGAGGGGGATAGCTAATCCTGTCGAAGACTACGCTTCTGGCCACCTCCATCTTGCAGCATGTAGAAGAGAGTAGACTGAAGTCCTCCAAGTAGCATCGCATAGCATAACCCTAACCGATGATCCTTCCCTCGTCGCCCTGTGAGAGAGCGATCACCGATTGTACCTGGCACTTGGAAGGGTGTGTTTTATTAAGTATCCGGTTCTAGTTGTCATAAGGTCAAGGTACAACTCCAAGTCGTCCTGTTACCGAAGATCACGGCTATTCGAATAGATTAACTTCCCTGCAGGGGTGCGCCACATAACCCAACACGCTCGATCCCATTTGGCCGGACACACTTTCCTGGGTCATGCCCGGCCTCGTAAGATCAACACGTCGCAGCCCTACCTAGGCACAACAGAGAGGTCAGCATGTCGGTCTAAATCCTATGGTGCAGGGGTCTGGGCCCATCGCCCATTGCACACCTGCACGTTGCGTACGCGGCCGGAAGCAGAACTAGCCCCCTTAATACAAGAGCAGGCTTACGGTCCAATCCGGCGCGCGCCACTCAGTCGCTGACGTCACGAAGGCTTCGGCTGATACCACGACGTCGAGTGCCCATAACTGTCCCCGCGTAGATGGTTAGTGCGTATAGGCCAGTAGCCAGACTCAGATCAAATACCAAGATCTCGTTAAACGTGTTAAGTATCTGCGAATGCCGACCAGGGCGAGGCCCACCTCTCTCCTAGGTGGTCTCAACATGCCCTGTCGCTCCGCCACAAAGTAACAGCCGGGGGCCGTCGGGAACCCAGGCCCACCTCTACCGAGATGGAGCCACCTGCCCCTTCAGCCCCCATCTCCGAACAGTAACATAAGTAATGTAACTGTGTAAAGTATATAGTATATGCTCGTGATCACCTCCCGAAGTGATCACGGCCCAGTAGTATAGCATGGCAGACGGACAAGAGTGTAGGTCCACTGATGGAACACTAGCATCCTATACTAAGCAGTAGGATAGTAGGTAATGGTAACAACAGTAGTAGCAAGGACAGGCTATGCATCAGGATAGGAATAACAGAAAGCAGTAACAGGCTACACTACTCTAATGCAAGCAGTATAGAGAAGAGTAGGCGGTATCTGGTGATCAAAGGGGGGGCTTGCCTGGTTGCTCTGGCAAGAGAGAGGGGTCGTCAACTCCGTAGTCGTTCTGGGTGTCTAGCGGAAGAAGAGGGGGAAGAAACAATGAATACAATGCAAACAGATGCATAACGATGCATGACAAAGCAAAGCGTGATGCTAGGCGTGCCCCAACGCGGCATGAGGTGATACCGGTGAAGGGGGGAAACATCCGGGGAAGTATCCTCGGTGTTTTGCGTTTTCGGACAGATGAACCGGAGGGGGAAAGTTGCGTGTTTGCTATGTTAGGGATGTCTGGCGGACGAACGGGCTACGTATCCGGATTCGTCTCATCGTTCTGAGCAACTTTCATGTACAAAGTTTTTCCATCCGAGCTACGGTTTATTTTATTTTAATATTTAAAATCTTTTGTCGTTTGACTTATTTAGGATTTAAATTTGAAACGGTTTTGAATTAACTCGAGATTAGCAACTATAATCAAGGTGACGTGGCATCATTAGCAGAGGATCACTGTAGCTTAATTACCCGGGCATCACAATTCTCCTCCACTACAAGAAATCTCGTCCCGAGATTTAAGAGGGGAGGTGCGGGGAAGGATTAGGTTATGGAATTCTAACGGGTCTTGTTGGTCTTGGTTACTCTTCTCGAGGAGGTCAATCCATTACATTGATGTCCTCATTCCACTGCTTCATGTCATCATTATGAAGTCTCCATCCTTTCTTCGGGGGTTCTATCGTTCTTACGAATAGGTAACGGGGCAGATTGGCAACGACAGAATGCTATAATGGTAATAATCTGAGATTAACCCATGAATGATCATACGAGTACCCCTCGAGTTAAACAAATAAAACACATCGAGAGTAAAGTTCGAAGGTACAATAAGAAGTTTTAAGCAGCCAGGCAATCGTTCAATGCCTAGCCAGAAGATGAAAGGGTTTCTGGGCAACGCGAATAAATATTGCGTCTGATACTAGAATAGGTCATCTCTAGGAAGGTGACCTGTGGATGCATACGGAGTCAGGCACGAGGAATAACCTTGGAAACCGGGGTTACAGGAGAGTCAGGTTTCGATCATGTGGAACTGTGGGTTAAGGGCCCACCATGTGGTTCAAAAGTAGGAAGGACAGTGATATTTTGCACAGTCATGATAACAAGGCATGTCAGAGGATAGACTATCAATTATGTCGGCAACGTCGGTACCAAGGGCGAGGGACGAAGAGAACCATTTTCCTGCTCGTTGAACGAGGCGGACCAATAGGCAAAGTTCTCGTCCATCGGTGGCTACCGGAATGTCATCAACAATAGTAACAGGGTCTTACTGACAGAGTGGTACAACAAGGTGCTTAGCTAAGCAGGGAAATGCCACTGCTCAGATAAGTCAGATTACTAGAAATGTTAATCAATACAATGGGAAGGATAGTATGATTATCAGATTAAATAGATCAATGGAAAGAAAAATGTTTTTGAACACTTATTTCAGGGGTATATCCTTCCCAAGGACAAATAGAGCATGATATCCCTGGTAGGATATTAAGTAGAAAACCCTTCAGGAAAGGGGAGAGAAATTTCATGACATTACCCATACAACGGTGATTGGATAATTGAGCAAGAAACATTTAGCACTGGGCTTCAAATGTTCTTGTTGAAAAACGGAGTACCATAGACATGCTTCGAGATAGCATTGACATGGACTTCAAGCAAAGATCGTACTTTTGATACATGAAGGATTCATCAGGAACAACTTGTAGAATAAGTCTTACAATTTCCTCAGGGAAGAATGGATAACCTTATTAAAAAGGAAACATTAACAATAGGTCCTCCGGCCAGGTGTACTGGGCAAGACATCACCTTACCGGGTCATAAAGAACATTGTTATTACCCTTGGAAATATATTCCAACCATCATATCTGACTGGGGTTCAGATCTGGTCGGTGTTAGGATACCTCAGACTCAGGGTGCCTGAGAAGAAAAGGTGTAACACACATTGACTAGATGATAATGTAAGATCCTTGGAAATGAACTATGGAAGCGAGTTCCAAAACAAGAGTTCATCATTTAACCAATGAGAGGACGAGGAGGTGGCTGATGGACTCAGCGTCAATTCCTCGAGATTTCCAAAAGGATGGATTTCCGCAACTATGTGAATAAGGAGATAACATTTCTCAGATCAGATGACATAAGGAGGTATGCTTGAGGAAAACATACACAATTAAACATTTGTTTAAAGGTGCACCCGAATTATGGGGTTATGTAGCATGATCAATGTTAGAACGGTGGTTCAGCAACCGATAGTCTAAGAATGAAATTTCGATCATTAACTTCAGAGCAATAGGGTTGCTAGAAGTGCAGAATCCATACCCCACCGTTCACTTGTGGGTACCCCGGTTGGAATCAACACGAGGACCAAGAAAGAATGGTGATGGTGAGAAGTATCATTATAGCAAGAATTCTTAAGAGGTGGAGCAATCCTCACAACCTTCTTGACATTAAATATGGTAATACTCCGCGGTAGAACATGTCATAAGTCGGATAGCAAGGAACTCAAGGTACAGCACAAATCAGGAACAAGTTTTGTGTTGGGGGGAATGCAATAATGTTGTCGATGATAACCCAAATCATCGAGGGCAAAGGATGCTATTTCTCATCAAGAATTCAATTGATATCCTGGAAACACTCAGAATGTTGATGATGATCACGACACTTTTGTGGAGAGGTTTCATGAAGATGTAATCAACCAGCGACGACATCAATTCAAAGGAATGATGAAGCGAAAGGTTATTGGAACCATGGGTACGGCACAACTCGAAATCAAGCTTGTTGTTCAAGGCAAAATGATATGATGAGGAAAATCGACGTAAGCTTAGCTCATTGTCAAATAATTGTGCTACGGGAAGAAGGACCGGATAGCACAGTTAAAATTTAACATGGTAATGATATAACCGATCAGGCTAGGAGTGACTTGAAGGATTATTAAACTCATAAGCAACGGAGATTAACTTATTGAGTCGGAGTGCGGAATTGATTCACTTGTCGGTGTCCTTGAGGGGTTCTAACAACTCAGAACCCGTTGGAAAAATGGAATCGACGAGAATAATAGTTGATGAAGAACTCATAAGAATTTATGTAGTTCCGTGTTATTCTCGAGACACCATAGGGTAATACTCGAAGGTAGATCAGAATAAGGATTGGACAGGTATAATGAACTGCAGAAGACAAGTACTTTAACTTGTCCAAGAAATGGATCAAAGGAAGAAATTTTGGTCGAAACCACATCCAAGGATACAAGATGATCTTGTAACAAGGGGATAATTATTTTAAGAGAAGCTTCCATGATCAGGTATACATCGTGTCCATGGGCATGAACACAGGGTTCAAGGTCGACTCCCACTTGTTCAACGCATAACCTTTCATGCACCTCTTGTATTTTGAAAATGACATTAGTTGTTGAAAGTTTTACCTGGTGCAATACCAGATAAGTATGACCCGTGAAATCTTCCGGGTTTGCACAGATTAGGGAAGGCATTAGTTCAAACCATCGGGTATCTTAGGAACATATATCACAAACTTCAGGAGTAAATAACACAAGCTCAAAAGTAGAGCATGGATGACAAGGCAGAGGATACAATTTACCAAAGGCATTATGTATCTGAGGAAAGGCTCACAGACTTATTGAATATGAAGGACGTTGTCGGATAAAATCCAACAAAGGATCTGGTGGTCCTCAACGGATCTGGTGTGAGCATCGGTACTCAACCAGAGGGAGAAACAATGCAAGGAGATCAGACTATAGAAACAACTGACTAATTCAAAGCTCAAATGCAAAAGATTTATGATTTCCAATCAAGGGATCATAAGCAAACACTCTGATTAAGGATGGATAAGTTGCGTATGCTTAGGGGTACAATCGATGGCGATCTGATTGGTCGAGAACCAGCTCATGTTTAAAATGATGTCTGAGCCAGAAAGATAATTTAAAAGGATCAACTGATGATTGCGTGCATTCGCACTCATGTTGAATCAATAGGATCAAAATGACGGTGTCTAAGGATACTAACGAATATTGCCAGACATATGGAAAGCATCCATAATGCAAGCAGACAAGTATTGCAGAGCAATAAGCTACTAAGGATTTTTGGAGGATCGAATAGTATTTCGAAGACCATTGTGAAACACATGGACAACTGGGGGATGAGCGGATACTCGATAATTGCGAGAATTACCCATAGGGGTATTCAGGTGATAAAGAACAGCAAGGCAGTAAGCTCAAAGGATTATCGAAACAATGACGAGTATTTCGGGGTATATTGTAATAACAAGACCAACTGGGGATGAATGTAAGAATACCAACTGCAAGTAGTTACCCATAAGGGTTGACGGTGGAAGGGGAATTGCAAACGCGATGAACACAAGTTCTCGGGTTAACAGCGGAGAGTATCTTCAGGGTCTTCCCGTGCAGCAGACGATCATCAGTAATAAGGGGCTCTCCGGGTGAAAGTGATAACGAGATCCTAATGTTAGATTTAGCAAAATTCATTTAACCCGAATAGAAGAGAGATCAGAGTTCCAGAGTATAGACGAGGAATAAAAGATCCTAATAACACCCGATGGCGACGTGGGCCCAAGGGCCACACAGCCAAGTTAGTAAAACAATTTTCATCGACTAGACTCAACTTCGGCCAAGGAGTGTGGAAGGGGGATTCCTACAGACAATCGGCTCTGATACCAACTTGTGACGCCCCCGATTCAACCGTACACTAATCATACACGCAAACGTGTACGATCAAGATCAGGGACACATGGGAAGATATCACAACACAACTCTACAAATAAAAAATAAGTCATACAATCATCATATTACAAGCCAGGGGCCTCGAGGGCTCGAATACAAGAGCTTGATCATAGACGAGTCAGCGGAAGCAACAATATCTGAGTACAGACATAAGTTAAACAAGTTTGACTTAAGAAGGCTAGCACCAACTGGGATACAGATCGAAAGAGGCGCAGGCCTCCTGCCTGGGATCCTCCTAACTACTCCTGGTCGTCGTCAGCGGGCAGCACATAGTAGTAGGCACCTCCGGTGTAGTAGGAGTCGTCGTCGACGGTGGCGTCTGGATCCTGGGCTCCAACATCTGGTTGCGACAACCAGGTAGAAGGGATAGGGGGAAAAGAGGGAGAAAGCAACCGTGAGTACTCATCCAAAGTACTCGCAAGCAAGGAGCTACACTACATATGCATGGGTAAATGTGTAAAGGGCCATATCGGTGGACTGAACTGCAGAAAGCCAGAATAAGAGGGGGATAGCTAATCCTGTCGAAGACTACGCTTCTGGCCACCTCCATCTTGCAGCATGTAGAAGAGAGTAGACTGAAGTCCTCCAAGTAGCATCGCATAGCATAACCCTAACCGATGATCCTCCCCTCGTCGCCCTGTGAGAGAGCGATCACCGATTGTACCTGGCACTTGGAAGGGTGTGTTTTATTAAGTATCCGGTTCTAGTTGTCATAAGGTCAAGGTACAACTCCAAGTCGTCCTGTTACCGAAGATCACGGCTATTCGAATAGATTAACTTCCCTGCAGGGGTGCACCACATAACCCAACACGCTCGATCCCATTTGGCCGGACACACTTTCCTGGGTCATGCTCGGCCTCGTAAGATCAACACGTCGCAGCCCTACCTAGGCACAACAGAGAGGTCAGCACGCCAGTCTAAATCCTATGGCGCAAGGGTCTGGGCCCATCACCCATTGCACACCCGCACGTTGCGTACGCGGCCTGAAGCAGAACTAGCCCCTTAATACAAGAGCAGGCTTACGGTCCAATCCGGCGCGCGCCACTCAGTCGCTGATGTCACGAAGGCTTCGGCTGATACCACGACGTCGAGTGCCCATAACTGTCCCTGCATAGATTGTTAGTGCGTATAGGCCAGTAGCCAGACTCAGATCAAATACCAAGATCTCGTTAAACGTGTTAAGTATCTGCGAACGCCGACCAGGGCCAGGCCCACCTCTCTCCTAGGTGGTCTCAACCTGCCCTGTTGCTCCGCCACAAAGTAACAGTCGGGGGCCGTCGGGAACCCAGGCCCACCTCTACCGGGATGGAGCCACCTGCCCCTTCAGCCCCCATCTCCGAACAGTAACATAAGTAATGTAACTGTGTAAAGTATATAGTATATGCCCGTGATCACCTCCCGAAGTGATCACGGTCCAGTAGTATAGCATGGCAGACGGACAAGAGTGTAGGGCCACTGATGGAACACTAGCATCCTATACTAAGCAGTAGGATAGCAGGTAATGGTAACAACAGTAGTAGCAAGGACAGGCTATGCATCAGGATAGGAATAACGGAAAGCAGTAACAGGCTACACTACTCTAATGCAAGCAGTATAGAGAAGAGTAGGCGGTATCTGGTGATCAAAGGGGGGGGGCTTGCCTGGTTGCTCTGGCAAGAGAGAGGGGTCGTCAACTCTGTAGTCGTTCTGGGTAGCAGCAGCGTCGGTCTCGGTGTCTAGCGGAAGAAGAGGGGGAAGAAACAATGAATACAATGCAAACAGATGCATAACGATGCATGACAAAGCAAAGCGTGATGCTAGGCGTGCCCCAACGCGGCATGAGGTGATACCGGTGAAGGGGGGAAACATCCGGGGAAGTATCCTCGGTGTTTTGTGTTTTCGGACAGATGAACCGGAGGGGGAAAGTTGCGCGTTTGCTATGTTAGGGATGTCTGGCGGACGAACGGGCTGCGTATCCGGATTCGTCTCGTTGTTCTGAGCAACTTTCATGTACAAAGTTTTTCCATCCGAGCTACGGTTTATTTTATTTTAATATTTAAAATCTTTTGTCGTTTGACTTATTTAGGATTTAAATTTGAAACGGTTTTGAATTAACTCGAGATTAGCAACTATAATCAAGGTGACATGGCATCATTAGCAGAGGATCACTGTAGCTTAATTACCCGGGCGTCACAATTGTTCAGCGCATGTTTGTAATCTCCTTCACTTCCAAAATGCACCACAAAAATGCTGGAGCCCATATCCCTGAACTGTGCTTCCCGGTGCATACCCCAGGCCCGCTGCATTGTCCTCTCCAGAACCGTTTTGTTAAAGAAGCGAGATGAGTAGACCTTACCCACGGCAGACCAACGAGTACACTTTGGCAGCTCTGCCTCCGGATCTTCAAAGAAAAAGCCCTCGGCCTCCTTCTCCATCAGCACCATCCCCCCCAGCCGTGCGGACAAGCTCGATGTGGGATCTGGGATTTTACTCTCCGCAGGAGACCGCGAGGAACCCCCGGTTGCAGAACCGCTACGTCGCGCCATTGGTGTTGCCGCCGCCGACGAGATCGCCCCCGGAGGTGAGGACGCCGTCGTCCCCGCCACCGGTCCCTGACCCGCCGGCCTTGGAGTATTCGCTACGCCCCGTGACGTCCCCACCGCCTTGCCATCCTCGGCTCTGGCCATGGACGCCATCCACAGCCCAGAGCAAGCGCTCCCAGCCCGCGATCACAAAGAGCGCCGTCGCCCCTCAATCGCTGCTAGATCCCAACCACCCCCGAGAAGCTGGAACCCTAACCCTAGCGTAGGAGCCACGATCGCCTCGCAATCGCCCCCTACCGCCTTAGAGAACCCTTTCGTGGTGGACCCACGCACCAAACTAATTTAATGTGTTCTCCCGTTGGAGCTACCAATCTTCTCCAACACGCTGGTCCTCTTCATAATCCTATGGATCCACACGAACCCGGTCAGGTCTGCTGTTGCATCCTAAGAGTATCCTCAGCCGTTCGGCCCCCTAGGGCTTGAAATAGCGCCGTCTGGGGGTGCGCCGGTGGAAAAATCGACATGGAGAGGCTCGGGTTCCCACCCTCCCCCCAAAGGTTACCTGCAGG
Source organism: Triticum aestivum (assembly GCF_018294505.1). Lineage (NCBI taxonomy): Eukaryota > Viridiplantae > Streptophyta > Magnoliopsida > Poales > Poaceae > Triticum > Triticum aestivum. Next base: position 196,639,661 of record NC_057797.1, read on the forward strand.
CGCCGATTTTGGCCCACTTTCAACGCAAATTGGTCCACTATCGACGTAAATTGACCAATTTTGGTCCATATTCGATGTGCCTCAGCACAAATTCAACAGAAGCTATTTTTTATCACATAGTTCATCACATAAAATCAATACAAATCATATAGTTCAACAAATAAAAACTCATATTTCATCACACGCCGAGTTAGGCGTTGCCCTTGAGCCTCCATAGGTGCTTCACCAAATCCTGCTATAGTTGTTGATGCACTTGTGGGTCTCGGATCTCCTGGCGCATATTGAGGAAGGCAGTCCAGGTTGTCGGTAGCTGGTGATCAACTTGGGCAAGAGGACCCTGCCTGTAATATGGTTCACTGTCAAATACTGGCTCTTCCTGCTCGCTCTCAATGATCATGTTGTGCAAGATGACACAGCAAGTCATGACCTCCCACATTTGATCTTTCGACCAATCTGAGCGGGGTACCGGACAACAATTGAGATTGGAGCACACCAAATGCCCGCTCAACATCCTTCCTGCAAGCCTCCTGACACTTGGCAAAGTGGGAGTTCTTGCCTCCTAGCACAGGGTTTGAGATAGTCTTCACAAATGTGGACCATCTCGGATAGATGCCATCTGCTAGGTAGTATCCATTGTTGTAGTGTCGCCCATTGACCTCAAAGTTCACTGAAGGAGAATGACCTTCAACAAGCTTGGCAAACATAGGGGAGCACTGCAGTACGTTGATGTCATTGTGAGTTCCTGGCATACCAAATAAGGAGCACTGCAGTACGTTGATGTCATTGTGAGTTCATGCCGCCGGTATTCACGCCCTGTGTGGCCGGTGCGCCGTAAAGCTTGCCCCAGGAGCGGGGTGGAGGCTGCCACAACAGAACACTCTTTTCCAGCGGGGAATGGGCTTTCTAGCAGCGGTGGGTGGGTAGCCGACGCCGGGATCGGCACGACGGTGGTAGGGCGTGCGCAAGATGCCTTTCCGCCTAACAGTGGTGGCCCAGGCGCGGTTTTTTCTTCCGCTGAAGCCCCCAATGCGCTGGGTTCGGTCCGGGATCGGTGGGCCAAAAAAATGGGCCGAGACGGCGGATTTCGGTGTCCTGGGGACGCGACTGGAGGGTTTTTTCGACGCCGGCGTGAAAAAAACTCGCCCTGTGGGGCCTGTTGGAGGCGTGAGTGAAGATGCTCTAACCCACCGGAGCCAGTGCCAGCAGCCCCATCCCTTCTCCACCATCGTCCTCCCTTGGCCAGGAGGAGATTTGGCCCCTCATTCCATGCCCTCACTGCAGCGCTCGGATCTGCACTTGGATTGCACGCGGTGGAGTGAATGCTGGTCATCGATTCTACAAACTAGTTGACCCGTTGCGCCAAATGGCGCAGAGACCTGCTGAAGACATGCTGTCGATGAAAATAGTTTCATGCTGCAAGAACCTTCAACTAAATCATGCTATTTTTTAAACATGTTTATTATGTTGTTAAATAATAGTTTGGGAAAGGGGAATCTTTGCATAATATGAATAGGTTCAGTTTGAAAATATGGGCACTATGATGAGAGAGTAAAGTTGGCATGGTTGTATTTTTTAGCAAGTTTGGAAACATGGTTATCATGATGAGAAGCCTGGCCATGCATATTTTTCCTGCAAAAAAAGAGGGAAAAGATGAAAAACCTAAGAATATATGTATACTAAACACCATGTATAAAACCAGTTAAGGAGAGAGGGTTTTGGTGCTCCTAGGTGTAGATACGTCTATTATGAAATATGCATTTAAAACACATTTCAAAAGAGTAGTGTTTCTATCAACTTTGTTTTTGTGTGTTTGAAAAAAAAGTATTCATGTGTCTTTTAGACACATGTATATTTCCAAGCAGACGTATGGCGGCTAGTTCGGCCCATGAATCAAGCGATATATTTATCCCTTCTTCCTCAACACATATTCCTTCTTCCTTGACAACTTCATTCAGTCAAAGACAAAACTCCTCAGTAGTACTTCCATCACCTCAATAATTGGGATAGATATCATCCACTACAATGAAGAACAACAACATTTCTCTATACCTTGAATAATAATAAATCATTTACAGTACATTTGGCCAAGCAAACAATTAGTACAAAAACAATAACATTTCTCTATTTCTTGAATTCCACATGGGAGTATGGATGGCTTCACTCGTAACAATACATATGCCTTTTGTTTATTTGCCTGACAAAATGTCCATCAGATGAATCAATCAAATAGGAGGAAATGGGGAATATTTCAAACTAAAACAAAGAATTGATCCTAAATACATGAAGTGCAGTAGCCTTAAAGCCTCCAAATTATTTTGCTCTACGCCACCAGGAACGTGCAGGTCTTCAAGAACCAAAAGACGCCACTCGAGCTCTCTTCGGCCTCATAAGCCCTGTTGTTGTTTATATCCTTAACCCCAAAAGGTTGTCTCTTAGCATATCTGTTGTTCTCCTGATCCTTATTAGGTGTCGGCTTATCCTAAAGAAAAGGCAATTGATATCCTATTATCATTAAATAACTCCACAGTTAACATGTGGATCATGGGGAATGGTGAGATGCCATATTGGGGTTCGCAACACGAATAGAAGACCACTAATTTAATGCCACTAATTTACAGAAGGACAAAAATGCCTGAACACCCTTCAGAAAGGCCATGATGATGAGGTGAGAACAAGTAGGCTAGTGATCCAAGCGAAACTTAAAATGGAGCAAAAAATTGCCATAATGGTGTTGCTTGGAAAAATCACAGTACAATGCAGAATGGAATTAATGCCAATGTTGATGCCATTAAATAAAACACCCTTAAGAAACACAATCAACTAAACCTTGAACACAAGTAGGCCTAGAGCAAGAAAACAATACATCATATTACTAAGCAAAAGCAAATAGAAATATCAAATTGAGAGGCAGAACTATTTGAAAACAAAAATGTAGGCCAAGTACAGACAACTAACATAAAATGAATAATAATACGCCTTGAAGCTTGAAAATAATGCATACTAAAAGCAAGTTTCCTAAGCGCTAATACACCCTGCAATTTGTGTATACATGCCTGAATAAGAAATTTGAATTAATCAAACCAAATCTGTTATAACACAGACGAATTAGAACTCTGAAAGTTGCATATACTGGAGTAAAGTTTGCTAAGCGACATAACACCCTACAATATATGCGGTAAAATTACTTAGAAAGGCATCATGGACCCTGCAGTATAACCTGCATTACCATAGTTGTAGCTGCATCAACATGGACGCGTCAGTTACTAAAAGGAACCTTTGCAAAATGGAAAATGAGCTTTTATTGCGCCTTGCTTCTTAGTGGGATGTGCATACCAACCATATCAATATGGAAAATTACCCCACTTCACGATAGTGCCAAGTCAAGCTATAGCCTAAAATACCCTGTGAAAAACTTGTAGAGAAATTAGAAAACAAATTGTAGGTTGGGAAGATGAGGAAAGAAGGAAGAAAGAAACAAAGAATCTCACATGTTCCCATCTCCTCGGCACATTGGGAGTTGTCCTCGGGCTATCCTCCTCTCCAGGCAGCTGCCAAGGTGGGGGGCTAGGGGCTCGACCAGGAGGGGTTCCCCACCAACCAGGAGCAAAGATGAGGTACAATAAATATCAGCTATTCAGAAAGGGTATCAGCAAAAGCTCCATCCATGGTAGAACATTCAACAAGGTAGACAGGGAAAGCTCCATCCATGGAGGCACATTACGTGAGGCCATCAACTAAGCAGAACTAAAAAAATCATGATAGATAAGCAAACTCCAGTACCATTCTTAATCATGTCTAAATTGCAGTACTCATAATAGACACTTGTTGAGAAGAAAAGGAACATATCTAATTTATACGGACTCCCCTAGTTTTGTTGGAAATGGATGTATGCAATTTAGATGAAACAGAGCATATAAAAAATAAGGACAAACTGATGCTTCTAAGGACAGGAGGTAGTAAACTTAAGGATATCTGTAAGCAGGTGCAATTGGTAAAAGCAATAAACAACAATTTCATTAACAATTAGGATAAAATCGCTGGTGTTTTTTGATAGACTGATGCCTTTCCTGTACACATGGCTACTCAGTTGCCATCACATTATGGACATACACTGTATTTTTGCCGACTCGAAACCGTCACTTAGAAAAAAACGTTTTTAGATCAGCACATTAGTATGCTGATATATCGATGCTGTTTTTATGGACATACATGGTACACATGAAATCCCTGATGGTGTTTCTATATCAGCACCATTTGGAATAAAGGAGTGTATGCCAACATAAAGACCTTCATATTCGTCGAAGCTCGAGTTTCACCAAATACACTGATGTACTACCATCTCATTACAAATTATGTATCGTGCGAAGGAAAAATTGTTTTACTTTTCAGCAGATATATACGATCATACGGTAGTCACACATATAAGCAGCACCACAAAAACAAACACACAAACACGACACCTGGAAAAATCAGGAACAGAGGAATTAACACGACAATAAGCAGTAAACAAATAGGGTAGAAAAGTGCAGTGCTTAGAAAAGAATGACAAGGACAAACCTTGACCAAAGGAACAGAGAAGGAGCAACCTTAGCGATTCTAGAACCTGCAAAATAAAAGGAAAGGAAGGTTAGCCAAACAAGCCAGTCTGTTCAATACCTAACACAACAACAAATCAAAGACAACCTAGCTTTACATGGCAGAAATTTCAAGTAAGAGAAAAAATATATAATATGATATCTAACTGTGCGAATACATTAGGAAATACCACTTTCAAATTAGAGCGCACCATTCCCCAAAACTCGAGGACTCAATATTCAGAAACTACACATCATGATGGTCAGTTCTTCTACAGCAGCAAGCTAAATAACACCTAGGTTGTGTATTATCTCATCACACAAAGAATGTAAATCATCACTCCATAAGATCAAGATTTACTATTTATTCTACTTCTGCCCCCAACGCATGAAAATGCATCTCCATTTGGAATCTGCTCTCCAGTCAAGTATTTTCTTAAGCAAATAGGCACATAGCAAAAAAAACAAACCAGACTCCCGCCTCCATATATGCTTCACAGATAGTTGTTTACCAATTCTAGTTCTGCTTGAAACATCAAGCATAATTGGCTACTGATTCATTTCTAAAATAGAAGTGCACCAAGAAATAACTATTTGAAATTACAAATAGGGATAGGCCAATAGATGACCTCTTAATTCCATAGGAATCACAAAATCCCAAAAAACGTTACAATTATCATTTTATAAATGTTCGCACTTTAAAGTTAACAATCTCCTCAAATCAGCATACAGGGCTAACATAAACTTAAGCAAGACTGTTCAAATGATCATGGTACATGGTGGATTTATCATAATTGATATTTGGCTGGAAGTGGGCTACGTTCTACAGATATTCTGAAGCTCATTTTCAGTAGTCAGATAAATCGACCTGCTACAGCCGCCTCCAGCCGCCCACCAACACCCACGACAGGCCACCATGGACGATGCGCACCTGATTCCACCATGAAGCCAATCCTGTACCATCGCTAGTGTGCGCGCGCCTGAAGTGCACAGTGAGGCAGATCTTCCCTTCGTGGTATATCTGCATCAATATCCCATCCACAACAAGAATCACTGCCAAGAATGATTATCGCCCGACAACACTATTTTCAACAAGTGTCATGGTGGCAATTCACAGAACAGTCCAACATAAATAAAGAAGCCGCAACCATATCCGGAACATTTACACGATCAGCACGACATACAGATATTTAAAAGATCACCAAGGCAGACAGCATGACACAGAAGATACTGAAAGTAAAACACGCACACATGTAGTAGAAAGGAAAGAAGAAAACCTTGATGAGTCGAACGACACAGCTACAGCAGAGATCGTGCAACCTGCGAAATACACAAAAAACAACCGATCAGAGCACAACGACACACAGGCATGCAATGAACACTCGCCGGTCACAGAAGCAACAGAACGGCCTATTTACCCGAGGCAGCAAGCAAAAGGTTGGGTAAGCAGCAGGACCGGCGAGAAGAAGAAGCGCCAGCAACAGGAGAAGTAGGCTGAACCGTAGAACAAGCGTCAACACACACGCATTTCATCAAACATTCTATAGGCAAGCACAAGAGGAGTGGACTAACCTCAATGAGAAGGAGAGACGGACCCAAGGCTCGACGCAAGCGACAACAGGAAACCGTACCAAACTGCCCATGAAGAAAACGAAGGCAAACATGCGAAATTAGCACGACGAATCGAAAGCAATAGCGAAGAACATGCGAACCAGAGAAGGACGAACCTCAACCAGCGGCAACATCGAGCAGAGGAGGCCCATCGGAACAGAGCATGGGGCTACCGCATCTCGGCCACCATGCGGCACGGCGAGGCAATATATCCCAGTCCATCTGTCCTTTCCCGTCACAGTTTCATTCATCTTCTAGATGACTAACACGATTAGCACATCAAGCAAGAAAATAAAAGGAACGATGAACATCACATGGAAAAAACAAGAATGATGAACATCACCTCAACAGGAGAAGAGGTAGATCGATTGGGCTTTTTGTCCTCGGCCGCCAGCGGCGTGGTCGGAGGGCGATGCTTCTCGTCTTCCATCTCGTTCTCCTCGGCGGCCCAGAGATCCTTGTCGACCGCACGCACGGCGCGACACAGCTTGTCGTGGCAGGTGGCGGCGGGGCCGAGGCCGGCAGCGGCCGCCTGGACGAGGCGCTCGGCTTGGTCGCAGGACTCGCTAAAGGCATCGAGGCAGCGGTGGAGGTCCGTGAGCGCCACCGTGCACCCGGGCTCGCGGACTGCGGCGGCCGCCGCGTCGACCAGCGCGTCGTAGGCACCAATCCATCTCTCTCTCCAACTGCAGATGGAGGTGAGGCACGCACGATGCATCGGTCAGCCAGGCCCCACAAGCACATGCATCGGGCAGCTGCAGTCCATCCTCTCTCTCCAAAGTCCAAAGCAGACGAGACGCAACACCGCGCACAGGAAAGGCGTACACGCGCACTAGACACAGAGGGTGCTTGGATATGTTTTAGTCTCATGACTAAAAGTAGTGAGACTAAAACTTGCTAGCCTCATCCATGCTTGGATTCAAATACTAAAGAGACTAAAATCAAGTTAATGAGCATTTATTATCCTTCAAACCCTCTAATCCAAAACTCGCATGTGTTAAAGAAGAGGAATTAAATGAGGAGAGAGAGGACTAATCCACATTTTAATAGGGGTACCGCTGACTAAAACATTTTAGTCTCGAGACTAGTTTTAGCCCCTCTTTAGTCAGGGGTGCTTGGAATTTTAGCCTCTTAAGAGACTATTTTTAGTCAGACTAAAATAAGTCACTTGGATCCAAGCACCCTCACAGTAGTAGCAGCCAACGAGCGGGACCAGAGCAGCGGCGGCCCACACGTCATCGCACTAGTACAAACGCGTGTGCACAATCCGGGTGAACATGCGTCGACCCACCCCTCTATAGCTGACGCAGGAGGCAGTAAACTCCCCACGACGCACGGCGCGGGCAGCGCGTGAGAAGCGTCGCGCCAGGAGCAGTTGACCGAGGTAACAGGAAATATCCTATACACGAGACATGTAGTCACCGCAGCTGATGAGTGGGACCAGGGCCAGCACTGGCCCACCCGTCATGAGGACAGCACAAGCGCAGGCGCAAAACGCGAGAAGCAGCGCACAGCGCCAGCGACCCGGGCTTCCTCGTATGCACGCGGCGCGGCAGGACAGGCTGCCCCGCGCACCCAATAAGCTGGCACCCAGCCAATGAAATTCAGCCCGAGCCCACAGGTCATCCGTTGGCCAAGATCTACCGTCCGGTGAAAACGCACAAGTCAAAACGTAGCGACCATCGAACGGACAAGAACGAAAAAAAGACCGGGTTGACTAAAATCAAACGGCCGACGAAGCTTGCCATCGAGGGAGCACCCTGGGAGCGAGTTGCCCAGCCTCTGTATAGTTTTATAGTTTTAAATAAAGATGTAAGATTTCTCATCAAGAACGAGATTTAAACTCCAATCTCATTCTTGTACGCATGGTTCGGTTCTTTAATTTGTGTTATTCCGATGGGGCTATGTGAATACATGAGATTGAATGTGGAGTACTTTTTTTTTTGCGAATAGAGTGTGGAGTACTGTGCTCAGTTGATTAACCATTTGGGCGTGGACCGTCAGGCTGTGCGCGGCCCTCTCCAGCCCGCAGTTTACCTGAACCGAAGAGCTCATTCAAGCGAACCAGTCGAGCAATGGAGTCGTGCCGCGGAGTTGGCACGATCATGACGTGAAAGCGATTACCGTATATGTTAAACTGGAACGTAACATATACTGAAGCCCCAAGTTCTTTCCTGTCCTTACTTCCTTCACCCATGGCGTCAGTTATAGCCTGATATGTTTCAGAGTAGAATTCATTTTGATGAAGAAAATGAGAAGATAAACGAGTGGTTTCAACGCAAGAGTGCGCATTAACTGAAGGCTGCTGACTTAACTGACCACTGCAAGTATATGGATTAGTCACCCCTCTTCTATAATGAAAATAATAAGCATTGAATTCCAGCTAGTACCATATTTCATAGAAAAGCAAAATAACCATCCAACCATCTACACATCAAAGATTCAAGGTTTTGGAAATCAATGGGCTGACTCCCTACAAATCAACTTGGCAGTAAGTAAATAACCCAAGCTGTATTTCTAGTTTACTGAACTATGACCCGAGACCTGGGACTGGGACTAAAAAGATACCACACTGGATGATCTAGTTTACCAAACTGAAGTTACATAAGAGCAAAACCAATTTTCAGAGCACTTATTTACTTTTGTACTGCCTTACTTTGGTCCCGTCCATGGTAGAAAACAAAAATTCCCCTTCCAAATGCATTCGAGGCAAAATTTTGGTCGATGTAAGTGCATAACTTTTACATTCTTGTTGCTCTTTTTGGATTATTTGTGGTCATCAAGTACAGTCTGCCTAAGCTACTTTTACATTCTTATTATACTGTCCAAAGAATCTACAGGGAATCACCAAATGTATATACTATATTCAGAGGAAAAATGGTAGTGGTATGCAGAATTCTAAAGATTCAAGAAATGGACTGTTTCCAGATTGCATCCGTCATTTTCGTAACGAGCCATGTTTTGGCGCCAACAACGAAATATGATTATGCTACCATAGACTACTGGGGTGCACTTGCCAACACAGAGATGATCTCACAATTCAAGTGGTGCGAGTATGTGCTTGAGTGCCTCCTCCAGGCAGTTCGACAGCTTAAGAAGGACATGTTGGCAACAACCCAAACACTAATTTAGTTGGTTGTCATTTGTTCTTGCAGGTCAGTCTCTTTAACATGTTATGTATCTCGCCAGGGGTTGTGGCTTTTATTGACGAGAGATTTATTTGTGTTTTCAGATATTCTTTCTCGACAACATTGAGTTAGGGATGTTCAACAAGCAGCATGATGTCCTTACTCAGATAAGCATCTTCGATCAGACAAGCATCAGAAGGATGATAACTATGGAAACTGACATTGGGACGAGCGTCACGTCACACTCATTGCATGGTAATATTTAGGTTTCACGTCAGATATGCCATATTCGATGATCCATTTAACCTTTTAAGTTTGCAAACGACAGTTCTGACCTGACGCAGATGTATGCTATGCCCCACCGCAAGCACCCAGATTGCACTGAGAAAATAAATAACCAACCAGCAGATGGTGCCAATCAAAAGCAAAATCACGGGGATCACCAGGATCCTCAGCAAACCCGCAGACTGGTTTCTCCATTGCTGACATTCTATTAGGACATGGGGCACGGCCTAGTGCAGCAGCACCAATCCTGATCCTGAATGAACATAAAAGTATTTACTACAGAAAACAGAGTCTTCCAAGTTCAGCAAACGCCCCCAAATACTTGATGACTGGGTAATTTTCACACAATTCCAACGATTAACAGATGATGTATACCACATAGGGGATAACAATTACCAACCGGGAAACTGGATACTATCATAAACGTTAACAATCCCATTAACCTTCCTACATTTCCAGAATTATTGCACAGAACTCAATTTTGCAACAAAGATTTTCATGCGACAGACTTCAAGCATGAGAAACTACTCTCATTACCACAAGAAAATATGTGTGTGTGTGTACTAATTTCAACCCCAGATTCAGATGCCATCTAATAATAACAGGTAGCTGAGCAGAATTTCAGATGCATACCTTCGCGTCCACCCAGGAGTCTTGGGGTCAATCTGTTCTATGGAGTGTTCAGATGCTTGAGCCTTATGTGCAGTCCCTGCCTCCGCCGAACAGATTTGTGTGTCCGCACTAGAGGCAGTCGCCGCTGGCACCTCCCTGTCCGGCAGCGGCCTAACAGGCTAGCAAATGTTCTGCTGCACGAACACAACACCCGAATAAGGTGTGCTCAACCACTCCTGGAGCCACCTCATGTTCTTCCGGGAGATCCTGTATAATAAGGTTCTGATTATAGGTCCAGTTTTGTAGCTGTCAAACTGAAGTACATCAACCAAAAATAATCAAACCTGATGATTTGGTGGAGTCTTGTCCTGAGCGCTGGATGATTCGGCAACGCCTTTGCCACACACAGCAATTAACAAAGGCCCTAAATTTCCAAGGCATGGTGGAAATAAAATTGCAAACGGGGTCACCCATGCCACCGCCTGCTGAACTTCCGACGAAGAACTGCATGCCCTTGGGGTCGGTTGAGTAGTGGAGGCTCAGAAATCTGTGAACCATCTGCAATATCAGCCCCAGAACACGCCGTGACGACGCCGTGGAGAAATCTGCGGCACGCCACGCAGGCGAAACTGAATCTGCTGCACCTGCGAACCCAAAATCCGAGGTTTTAACCCTAAATCTGTAAAGGGAAAATCGCAAATATGGGGAAAACAACCGAACCTGCTCTGCTCCTCCATGTCGAGGCACTCAATTGGGGGAAGATTCGGAGGTTGAGCACGAAGACTAGACAGAATCACGTAACAAACAAAATAATACAAGAGCACGAGTACGATTGGGGCAAGAACACGAACACAAACAACAAGTCAACCACAACATAGACCAATATCACTCCATCGCATAGACCAGTGTCTGTAAAATACGTCTCCTTAACGGGAGTTTAAGGGTACAGAATGTACAATAAGTTTTGGGAACCAGCACAACCCTCTAGGGGTGGCTTATCTCATTATATATAATGGTTGTGTTACAATATGTACCATATACGTACATAGGTACAGAAGCTATACATAGTCTAACACCCTCCCTCAATCTTAGCCACTTTCTAAAGAACTGAGAAGGGTAAGATTGCGCCTACAAGCCTCAAACTGTGGCAGCAGTAAAGGCTTAGTGAAGATGTCTGCAAGTTGATCCTTAGATGAGATAAACTTGATCTAGAGTTGCTTCTGTGATACACGTTCCCGTACAAAGTGATAGTCAACTTCAATGTGTTTCATTCGGGCATGAAATACTGGATTTGCAGAAAGGTATGTAGCACCGATGTTATCACACCAAAGAATAGGAGGCTGTGGTTGAGACAAACCCAACTCCTGAAGCAAAGACTGCACCCAAATAATCTCTGCAGTAGCATTAGCCACAGCCTTGTACTCAGCTTCAGTACTGCTACGTGACACAGTAGCCTGTTTCCGAGCACTCCAGGCGATCAAATTAGAGCCAAAGAATACTGCATAACCCCCCGTGGATCGCCTGTCATCTGGGCTACCAGCCCAATCTGCATCAGAGAAGGCCGAAAGGACCCAAGAGGAAGTCGGCCGAATATGCATACCAAATGTCAGGGTGAACTGAACATAACGAAGAATGCGTTTAACAGCAGCCCAATGAGTATCTCTGGGAGCCTGAAGATACTGACAAACCCTATTAACAGCATAAGAGATATCTGGTCTCGTGATCGTCAAGTACTGAAGTCCATCAACAATGCTCCTGTACTCTGTGGCATCCGCAGGAGACAAAAGCTCACCATCAACAGCTGTTATCTTGTCGGTAGACGACATGGGTGTGGTGGTCGGTTTGCACTTCAGCATGCCAGCTCTCTGTAACAACTCCAAGGAGTACTTCTTCTGCGTAAGGACAAGACCAGTAGCACGAGAAGTGACCTCAACTCCAAGAAAGTAGTGAAGCTTCCCAAGATCTTTGACCGCAAAATCAGCACCAAGAGAGCAGACAAGAGCATCAGCAGCATACTGAGAAGAGCTGACAAGGATAATATCATCGACATATACCAAAAGATACATAGTGACTTTTGGCTTCTGTAGAAGAAATAACGAAGTGTCAGCAGTAGAAGGCACAAACCCATGAGCACGAAGGGCAGAGGCAAGGCGGGCATGCCAGGCACGAGGAGCTTGCTTCAAACCATATAGTGCTTTGGAAAGACGACAGATATAGTCAGGACGATTAGGATCAGAGAAACCAGGCGGCTGTTTCATATAAACCTCTTCCTCCAAAAATCCATGTAGAAAAGCATTCTGCACATCAAGTTGACGAAGTGACCAACCACGAGAAACAGCAATGGAGAGAAGAAGCCGAATAGTGGTAGGCTTGACGATAGGACTGAAGGTGTCCTCATAGTCAAGACCATGACGCTGCCGAAAACCGCGAGCAACAAGTCGCGCTTTGTAACGCTCAATAGATCCATCTGAATGCTTCTTCACTTTGAATACCCATTTTGAGTCAATAACATTTACCCGTGGTGGTGGGGAAACGAGAGTCCATGTCTTGTTACGAAGAAGAGCATGAAACTCCTGCTCCATAGCCTCTCGCCAATGTGGAATGCGCAGGGCAGCCTGATATGAGCGAGGCTCAGAAGATGGATCCGCAACAGCAGCAGCCAAACAAGCAGCCAACCAAGCAACCGTACCATCCTTACGTTCCTTAGGTTTGAAAATGCCACTGCGACTGCGTGTATGTGGTCGGGACATAGGAACCACCGAGGTCGACGGAGCAGCCTGCAACGGGCTGGAGGACGGTGACGTTGACGAGTCAGCCGGTGACGAGGAGCCAGTCACGGTAGCCTCGGACTCGGTTGGCGAAGAAGGCCGACCCACCGGCGAAACCGGCAGAGCAGACGAAGCAGCTGGCGACTCCGGCATCACAGACCGGGCCGATGGCGAGCTCGGCATAGTGGGCCGTGGCGCGGCCGGTGTCGCGGGCCGATCCGCTGATGAAGGCGACGTGAGGACCCGAGCCGCGGGCGAAGACGGTGTGACGGGCCGAGCCGCAGGCGAAGACGGCGTGACGGGCCGAGTCGCGGGCGACTCGGCGGCCGCTGGCGAAATGGACCGAGCAGTGGAGATGCTCGGCGCGACGGGCTCGTCGGGTAACCATGCATGGGCACGCGAATCGATGCCATGCAACATAGGGCGATCGACGTGCCCACCAGAAGACGACGATGATGATGGTGAATCCTCCAACAGCTCCAAACGAGCTCCACGTCCGGTTCCTGCACCATGGTTAGGTAACAGCAAAGGAGAGTATGCAACATCATCAAATTGGTCAGAAGCAACAGAGGATGAATGCAGGGATGGTGGTTCGACAGTGGACACAGGAAGGTTGGCAAAGGGAAAAACATGCTCATCAAACACGACGTCCCGAGATATATAGACACGATTAGTGGGAACATGAAGACATTTGTAACCTTTATGAAGAGAGCTATAGCCAAGAAAAACACACTTCTTAGAATGAAACTCAAGCTTGCGCTTGTTATATGGACGAAGATGCGGCCAGCAAGCACACCCAAATACCTTGAGAAAGGTATAATCAGGTTGTTCATTAAGGAGAACCTCAATGGGAGTCTTCATGTTTAAAACACGAGTAGGAGTACGGTTGATGAGAAAGCATGCAGTGGTGAAAGCATCACTCCAAAACCGAAACGGAACAGATGCATGGGCCAAAAGAGTAAGACCAGCTTCAACAATATGACGATGCTTACGTTCGACTGAACCATTCTGCTGATGTGTATGTGGACATGCTAAACGATGAGCTATCCCAAGCGACTGAAAGAAAGAGTTGAGGTTGCGATACTCGCCCCCCCAGTCTGACTGGACATGAACAATTTTGTGCTTGAGAAGACGTTCAACATGTTTTTGAAACTGAACAAAAATATCAAACACATCAGATTTGCGTTTAATAAGGTAAAGCCAGGTAAAGCGACTATAAGCATCAACAAAACTAATATAGTAATTATGACCACTGACAGAAGTCTGAGCAGGACCCCATACATCTGAAAACACAAGTTCTAAAGGATGTTTCACCTCACGACTGGACTCCGAAAAAGGAAGTTGATGACTCTTCCCCTGCTGACAAGCATCACACACTGCTACATCTTTATGACTAGACAAACTAGGAAGCTCATGACGACGCAAAATATGACGGACAATAGGTGTGGCCGGGTGACCAAGACGAGCATGCCACTGTGACGGAGAGACCCGAACTCCACTGAAAACACGAGTGACACCAGGATGCTCCAGACGGTAGAGGCCCTGGCACAACCGCCCACTAAGAAGAATGTTCCTCGTGCCCCGATCCTTAATAAAAAGATCAAAAGGGTGAAATTCACAAAGCACATTATTATCACGTGTGAGTTTAGGAACTGAAAGAAGATTACGGGTCACAGATGGAACTCGAAGAACATTGCGAAGCTGAAGACTCCTATTGGCATGTCTAGTGAGAAGAGATGCTTGACCAATATGAGAGATGTGCATACCTGCTCCATTGGCGGTGTGGATCTTGTCGGAGCCATGATAGGGTTCACGAGTGTGAAGCTTCCCCATCTCGCTGGTTAGATGCTCTGTCGCCCCAGAGTCCATGTACCAGTGTGGATCGATGGAGTAGGACTGAATGTGTCCCTGTTGCTTCTGCGGCGCGGGACGATCAGCCATGGCGACCTGACGGGCATTGTTGCGTGTATCTTTGCCGTCATTGCCAAGACCAAGGAAGCTTCGCTGGAAGCGCTTATGACACTTGGAGGCCCAGTGCCCATCGCGGCCACAAAGCTGACACACACGTGGACTGCCAGCCCCCGGTAAGGTCGCAGTAGGTGGGGGGGCCGAGGCGGGCGACGGTGGCAGCCCCAAGCGAGACCGGGGTGATGAAGAAGAGCGGCCACCCTTGGTGGCGGCGTTGGCCGAGAGGGAGCCAGTGCCCCTGGTGCGGCGAGTCTCGACCCGTTGCTCAGTGAGAAGGAGCCGAGAGAAAACCTCGTGTGCCAGCATGGGTGTCGAGTTGCCCCGCTCGTTGATGATCTCGACTAAGGCATCATACTCCTCATCAAGACCATTGACAATAAACGAGTTGAACTCGGAGTCGGTGAGGGGCTGTCCAATGGAGGCCAATGTGTCGGCGAGGCCCTTGACCTTGTTATAGAACTCAGTGGCAGTGGAGTCAAGCTTCTGACACTCTCCAAGCTGACGACGGAGTGCAGAGACACGAGCCTGGGACTGCGCTGCAAAGGTGCGCTCAAGGATGGTCCAGGCCTTATGAGACGTCTTCGCGAAGACAACAAGGCCGACAACTGCCGGCGAGAGCGACCCCTGGATGGAGGAGAGGTTCGCCTGGTCCTGCCCCGTCCAGACGCGATGGGCCGGATTGTAGACCGGACCGTGCACGCTGTCTACCAGCGCGGGTGGGCAGGGAAGCGATCCGTCGACGTAGCCTAGCAGGTAGTGACTCCCCAAGAGCGGGAGAACTTGCGCACGCCAGAAGATGTAGTTGTCGGCGAAGAGCTTGATGGTGATGAGATGACCGAAGTGAAACGGCGGCGGCGAAGACAATCCCATCGAGGAGGCTGCCTGGGGTGCAAACACCATGGAGGCAGCCGGAGGCACCGAAGCCGATGCGGGAGGAGGCGGGACCGCAGCCAGGGCGGGCGCCGCAAAGCTCGCGGCCGGTGCGGACGCCGCAAGGCCCGCGGCCGGGGCGGACGCCGCCAACCCCGCCAGCGGGGCAGTGTGATCCGCTTGCGGCAGGAGCGGCGGGACGA